>NW_028154129.1:2248200-2289701 GCF_964211835.1 Anser anser
CGGGGCCACCAGGACCCTCATGGAGTCACCACAATCCTCTTGGGACCACCAGCACCCTCCTGGAGCCAACTGTGGCCACCAGGACACTCTTGGGGCCACCAGCACCGTCTCTAGAACCTGCCCAGTGCCACCAGCACCCTCCTAGGACCACCCAGGCCCACCAGCAGCACCCATAGCCCACCGCCCCCCCCCCCTTGCCCACCTGCCAGGCGCTTCATCCAGGAGGCCTCGTCGATGCCCAGGTTGTTGACCACGATGCGCAGGATGTTGCCCAGGAGGGCGTTGAGGTGCTGGCCGGTGACGGCGGTGGCCCAGGGGCCGCGGGGCCGCGTGTCGGGGCCGCGCTCCCACCAGCGGGGCAGGTAGTTGCAGAGCATGGGCAGCGTCACCTCGATGACGTGCGGCATCTCCGTGTAGCGCGCCCCCGACTCCGCCAGCCCCCCGATGTCCCGCATCAGGCGCTCCAGGTCCGGGATGTCCGGGCACATCTCCTCCACGCGGCCGGGCAGCCCCAGGACTGCGGGACACGGGGGGGGGGGAAGTGGGGTGATGGGGGGGCACGGTGTGGGGGGTCAGGGTGTTGGGGGGGGTCATGGCGTTGGGGGATTGGAGGTAGGAGGGATTAGAGATAGGGGGCCCCAATATTAGGGTGATATGGGGGTGATATGGGGGACAAATGGGGGTGTTGTGGAGACCCAGGGTAAGGGGATTGGCGATTTGGGGGGGGGGGGGGGGGGCTGATATTAGGGTGAGAGGGGGATTGGAGATAGAAGGGTGCCCCAAAGACGGACGCGAGGGAGAACAGGGGGAGCCCCAAAGCTGCAGGAGCTGGGGGGGCTCCAAACCCGGGGGTGAAAGGAGAGGGTTCGGGGGTGCCCCAGAAGAGGGTTGGGGGTTTGGGGGGGGCCCTGCCCCACTCACTGGCCCGCTCGCGGGGGGACTTGGTGCTGTAGACGGAGCAGGGGTTGAACTCGTTGAGGTGCGGCTCCAGGAAGGCCACGGGCATGGCGGCGGCCAGGCGGGCCAGGCACTCCCCCAGCGCCGGGCGCTGCCTGCGGGCAGGGGGCTGCTGAGCCACGGCCACCACGAAGCCCCCGCCGGCACCCCAAAGCCCCCACAGGCACCTCCAAAGCCACCACCGGCACCCCAAGGACCAACATGGGCAACCCAAGGCCATCACGACCATCCCAAAGCCACCATGGGCACCCCAAAGACCACCATGGGCAACTCTAAGCCATCGTGGGTGCTCCAAGGCCACCACGGGCGTCCCACAGCCACCCCAAAGCCCCCACGGGCGCCCCACGACCACAACAGGCATCCCAAGGCTACCACGGGTGCCCCAAGACCACCCCAAAGCCACCTTGGGCACCCTATGGCCACCCCAAAGCCACTCCAAAGCCACCACAGGCGTCCCACGGGTACCTCAAATCCACCCTAAGTGTCCCATGGGCACCCCAAAGCCATCAGGGGCACCCCAAAGCCATCAGGGGCACCCCAAAGCCACCCCAAAGCTAGCCCCCCCCCCCTCACCTCTCCACGTAGGGGTTCCTGGTGGTGCCCAGCGAGTAGATGCTGCACAGGATGCGGTAGCAGGACACCTGCACGTCGTCAACTGCGGGGAGGGGACAGTCGGGGGGGGGTCCCCAGCCCGGTGACCTCTGCACCCCCCCCTCCCCCGTTGTCCCATCCCCAACGCGTCCCCTCATCCCCAAAGCACCCCTTGCTCCCCACAGCCCCCTGTCCCCAAACTGCTCCCAGTGTCCCCAGCGAGACCCCCTGTCCCCAAAGACCTCCCAGTGTCCCTGATGTGTCCCCATCCCCAAAAAGCTCCCAGCGTCCCCAATGAGACCCCCCTGTCCCCAAAGACCTCCCGCTGTCCCTGATGTGTCCCCCCCATCCCCAAAATGCTCCCCCAGTCCCCAAAAACCTCCCCCCGTCCCCCCAGCCCCCCCTTACTCCTGACCCCCTGCTGCGTCCCCTTGTCCTCAACCCCCTGCCATGCCCCCTTCCCCCCAAACCCCCCCCCGTGTCCCCCCGCTCACGGATGACGTCGTCCCCGAACTGGTGCTGGGCCACGTGCTCGAAGAGGGAGGTGAGGACGGGCAGCAGGGCCACGGTGGTGTAGTTGATGTTCTGCGCCACCCCCTTGACCTGCGTGCGGCTCTGCGTCACCTTCCCCAGCTTCAGGTTCTCCACCATCTTCTCGATGTCCTCCGAGGCGCTCTCGAAGAAGGAGCGCAGCCCGGCCTTGACGATCTCGGGGCCCGACTTCATCACCGTCCTGCGGAAGGGGCGCCGCGTGGCACCGGGTGGCACCGGGTGGCACCGGGCGGCACCGGGCGGCACTGGGAGGCACTGGGAGGCGCCGGGAGGCACCGGGTCCCCGTCCCACCTGGCGTCCAGCGAGCGGGCGAGGATGTGCAGGCAGTTCACCACCGCCGGCGCGTCCGTGCCTGGGGGACCGGGATGGGGTGAGGAGCCTCTGGGGCACCCCACTGCTGCCCCACGGCCGCCCCACATCCTCCCCGCGGCCGCCCCACAGCCACCCCACGGCCGCCCTTACCGAAGAGGGAGACGCGGTGGCGGACGAGCGCGGCCAGCTTGCAGAAGAGGCTGAAGGAGGAGCGTTAGCTGGGGGGGGTCCCCAAATCCCCCAACCTTGGGGGTGTCCCCACGCACCCCCAAACCTAGAGGGGATCCCCCAGATCGCCCTAAGATGTAAGGGGGGATTTCGACCCTCCCCAATCTGTAAGGAGGACCCCAAATTTTTTTTTTGGGGGGGGACCCCAAGACATAGGGGGGGGGGACACGATTTGTAGGGGACCCCAAGTTGTAAGGCGGGGGAACCCCAACTTGGGGAGGGGGGGGACACAACACGTAGGGAGGACCCCAAGCTGTAAAGGGGACCCCAATATATGGGGGGAACCCAATCTATGGGGGGGGAACCCAACCTGTAGGGGGGGGACCCCAAATAACAGGGACCAGGACAGGGGGTGTAGGGGTGGGACCTGGCACCCCGAATACCCCACCCACGCCCCTAGTTGGGGGGGGGTCCCGGCGCCCCGTGCCCCCCCCCCCCCACCTGGTGATCATCTCCTTCTCCTTGTTGGACGCGTGGCCGCCGCTGCCCAGCACCTTGGCCGGGGTGGAGAGGAAGTAGAGGCAGTGGTTGTGGAAGTACTGGTTGATGAGGGGCAGCAGGATCTGGGGGGGGGCACGGGGCTCAGGGGGCGGCCGGCGGGGGGGGGGACCCCGAGGAGGCACCCCCTTCTCCCACCAGCACCCCTAAAATCCCCCATGGGCATCCCCGTGGCCAGCATCTAAGAACAACCCCCGCCCCAACCCCTCTATGGGGGAACCCCATAAGGGACCCCAAACACCTGCGGAGCCCCCAGACACCCCTCGGGGGACCCCAAGGACCCCATAGGGGCACCAAAATGCCCCGGGGGACCCCCAGTACATGGGGTGCGCCCCATAAGCCCCCCCCCCCAAGCACCCCATAAAGGACTCCAAACGCCCCATAAGGGTCCCCGAGCACCCCCAAAAGGGACCCCCAAGCACCCCACTGCCCATGGGGTGCCTGCGCCGAAGCCACCCTGTCCCCATCCCACCCCCTTTTGGGGTCCTCGCCCTCCCCCCCCCCCCCCCAAATTTTTGGGGTCCCCCTGACCTTGGCGAAGAACTTGATCTCCTGCTCGTGGGGGGACTTCTCCACCCGCCCGCTGCTCACCACCGCCTCTGGGGGGGGGGGACGGGATGGTCAGGGGGTGGGGGGGGGGCACTGGGGATGTGGGGGGGACACTGGGGGGGGGGGGGCAGGCAGATGGTGGGACACGGCTGCACAGGGACAAGGCGGGGGGGGGGGGGACATTTGGGGGTACCGCAAGAGGGGGAGCACCAAGGGGGGGGGGGATGGTGGAGGGTCCCAGGGAGCACCAGGAGGGTCTGGGGGGGGGAGTTTTTTGGGGGGGGGGCCCCCCCATACCCAGGTGGGCAATGAACTCCTGCGAGATGTCCATCCACTTGAGCAGCTGCTGCAGGAAGCCGTAGGCGAAGCGCTTCTCGATGGACGACGTGTCCAGCTCCATGTCCTTCAGCCCCCTGCACCGAGGGGGGGGGGGGGCACACCTCAGCCCCCGACCCCCCCCCCAAACACCCACCCGCCACCCAAAAACCCCCAACCCCCCCAAACCCCCCCCCTCAAACCCCCCACCTTGCCCCCAACCTGCCCTACGCCCCCAAATCCCTCTGCGCCCCCTCACTTGAAGCCCCCCCCCCACCCCCCCCTCCGGCCCCCCCCCAGCACCCACCGGGTGACGGCGTAGCCGTTGAGTTGCAGGAACTTGAGCAGCTCCTGCGCCTTCTCGCGGTCCCGCGCCTTCTCCTTGGCCGTCAGCGTGTCGTAGGGCACGAGCAGGGGGTGCGAGCCCCCCCCTGGGGGCACCCCCCCTGTCAGCACCCAGGGGTGGGTGTACCCACGGGGGGGGGGGAGGGGGGAACCCAATGCAGCACCCATGGGAGACACCCAGGAGGGGGGGAGCCAGGGGGAGCGGGGCATCCGTGGGGAGCAGGAATTGGGGGGGGGGGCTTTTGGGGGGGCAGCACCCATGGGGGGGCAGCACCCATGGGTGCTGCACCCCGGGGTGGGGGGCTGCTCACCCTTGGCCTCCAGCTCCTGCTTCTTCTTGCGGCCCCAGGTGTTGTGGTAGTTCTCGGCCAGCTGCTCCGCCATGGCCTGGGGGGCACAGGGGGGGGCACGGGGTCGGGGGGTGCACGGGGTCGGGGGCGGTGCATGGGGTCAGGGGGGGTGCACGGGGTCGGGGGGGGTGCACAGGGTTAGGAGGGGACATGGAGTCGGGGGGGGACACAGGGTCAGGAGGGCACACGGGGTCGGGGGGGGTACACGGGGTCGGGAGGACACATGAGGTTGGGGGGGGGACACGGAGTCAGGGGGGGAAATGGGGTCATGGGGGGACATGGGGTCATTTGGGGACACGGGGTCATTTGGGGACACAGGGTCATTCAGGGACATGGGGTCATTCGGGGACACGGGGTCATTCGGGGACACGGGGTCAGGGGTGGGACACGGGATCAGGGGGGCGCGTGGTGTCGGGGAGGACACGGGGTCGGGGGAGACAAGGTGCCGGGGGGGGGGTGCTCCCGGTGCCTGGGGGGGGGCGGGGGGGGGGGGGGTCTCCTTTTGGCGCCCCTCACCTGCAGCTCCCGCGACAGCGTCACCCCCGAGAGGTCGACGGGCTGGGGGCTGTACCCGTGGCTGGGGTCGTAGGTGGCCTGGTGGGGACGAGGAAACCTCAGCGTGGGGGGCTCAGCAGGGGCTGGGGGGCCCCCCCCGCCCCCCCCGGAGCCCCCCGACCTGGGCGGACTGGGAGATCCTGCGCGGCTTCTTGCGCTCGGCCCTGTCCTCGTCGCCCTCGCGCGCCTTCTCCAGCAGCCACTCCCAGGCCAGCATCGCCTTGAGGGACTCCTTTATGGGCCACCGGTAAATCTCCTTGTCCTGGGGGGGGCGGGGGGGGGTCAGCAAGGCGGGGGGGGGGGCAGGGGTTCGGGGGGGGGCAGCGGAATGGGACAGGGCTGGGGAATTGAATGGGGTGGGGGGGGTTAATGATGGGGGCAGGATGGGGTGTGGGGTTGGGATGGGGGTGGGGGGGGTGGGGGGGTCCCAGGTGGGTTTGGGGGCAGGGTGGGGCTGGGGGGGGCTGGGACGTGGAAGGGGTTTGGGGTTTCAAATGGGGGTGGGGGTCCCAGGTGGGGCTGGGGGGGCCCAGGAAGGGGATTGGGGGTGTGGAGGGAAGTTTGGGGGGGGGGTCCTGGATAGGGCTGGGGGATCCAGAGGGGTTTGGGGGCCCTGGATGGGGTTGAGGGTCCCGGATAGGGACTGGGGTCCCGGATGGGGACTGGGGGTGTCCCCCCCCCCACCCCCCCGGGACGCGCTGACGGCACCTTCTCGGAGAAAGTCTTGTAGGGGCGCAGCATGGGGTGCGTCTTGGCCTCCTCGTCCACCGTCTCCCCGTAGGTCCAGTTGTTCTGGATCTGGGGGGGGGGGGGACATGCTGGGACATCATCGGGGGGGGGGACACGGCCATGGGGGGCGGGTCACGGCCATGGGGGGGGTCACAGCCATGGGGGCGGGGGTCCCCACCTTGTCGAAAGCCCACTTCTCGTGCGTGTACTCGGCGTACTTGTTGATGAAGCCGTCCAGCTTCTCGGGGATGATGACGCTGCGGGGGCGGGGGGGGGACAGGGATATGGGGGGGGGGGGGGACACGGATATAGGGTGGGGGGCCAGGCCCCACAAGGACCCCCCCCCGGCAGCCACAGGATGTTGGGAGCAGCTGGGACGGAGCCGCTGCAGGGCCGGGGGGGCTGCTGGGGGGGGTCAGGGAGGGTCGGGGGGGGGAGGGGGGGCCCTACTTGAGGGTCTCGACGGGTTTGGGGTCGAAGTTGCCCTCGGCGTCCACCGAGGCCTTCTTCTCGGTCTTGGAGGAGTAGCTGGCGTCCACGTAGTCGGGGGGCAGCGCGCCGCCGATGGCGCAGAGGCACGGCATGGCCAGCTTGTACAGCTCGGCGTCGAAGCGCTGGGGGGGGCACGGGGACAGGATGGGGATGGGGAAGGGACCCGGCTCCTCTCCGGCCCCCGGCGGGGTCCTCAGAGACCCCGCAGTCCCCCACGCCCGGCACCAGCCCCGTCTGGTTCTGCTCCTCGTCCCTGTGGCCCCGTCCCGGTGTCCCCATCCCCGTCCCCATGTCTCCATCCCCATGTCCCCATCCTCATTCCTATATCCCTGTCCCATCCCCATTTCCCCATCCCCATTTCCCCATCCCCATTTCCCCATCCCTCTTGAACCCTATTTTTCCATCCCCATGTCCCCACATCTCCCTTGACCCCAAGATCCCCACCCCCACGTCCCCATTTCCACATCCCCATCCCTCTCAAACCCCATTTTTCCATCCCTATGGCCCCATCCCCATCCCCATGTCCCCATCCCCATGTCCCCATCCCTCTTGACCCCCATTTTTCCATCCCTACATCCCCCTTGACCCCCACATCCCCCTCCCTGGTGTCCCCATCCCCCTTGACCTCCACGTCCCCATCCCCATGTCCCCAAATCCCTCTTGACCCCCATTTCCTCATCCCCACGCCCCCATCCCTCCCCAACCCCATTTTTCTGCCCCCACCGCCCCATCCCCATGTCCCCATGTCCCCCACCCCCCCATGTCCCCCCCACCTTGTGCGCCAGGGACTCGAAGATGCCCCAGAAGAGCTTGCGGGTGAGGTGCAGCTCCTCCTCGGAGCTGACCCCGTAGTTGGGCCAGCCGCTGGGCAGGCAGTAGTACTTCCAGCACCGCTCGTAGTGGTTGGTCAGCAGCTGGGGGGGCACGGGGGGACATGGGGACACCCGCCGGGGGGGGGTCCCCAAGATGGGGGGGGAGGGGGGGACACACGTCGCGCAGCGCCCACCTTGAGCGGCATCTTGGCGAACTCGTTGAGGATGGGCACGTCGAAGACGAGGCGGCGCAGGAGGTGCTGCAGCATGGACGGACGGATGTACCTGCGGACGGACGGACACGGGGGGGGGGCGTCAAGGGGCTGGGGGAGCGGGGGGGACAGGGGGGTGAATTTTGGGGTGTGTGTGGGGGGGGGAGGTCCCCACCGGCACAGCGCCATCAGGCACTCCTCGATGACGTCCCGCTGCGCCTTGGTGAGCGAGCGGCCGCGGGAGAGGCGGTAGATGGTGTGCAGCATGGAGTCCACCATGATGGCGCGGTGCTCGGTGCCCGCGAAGAGCGGCGCGCACTTGGTGATGAGCGGCAGCACCGCCACGCACAGGTAGCGGTTCAGCGCCAGCGCCATCTCCGTCGTGCTGAAGGCGGCCTGGAGGGGGGGGGGGGGCACCGGGGTCGGCATACGGGGTGGGGGCACATGGGGTCGGCATACGGGGTGGAGGGATTTGGGGGGGGATGGATTCTGTGGGGAGCGCTCGGACCCGGCCCGTGGGGATGGGGGAGGTTTTTTGGGGGGGAGGGGCTGTTCCTGCCTCCTAGGGCAAGGGGACCCCACGGCCACCTCATGGGATGAGGAAAGTTTTGGGGGGGCTGTTTCTGTCGCCTAGGGCGAAGGGACCCCATACCCATACCATGGGACGAGGGGACCCCAGAGACACCTCATGGAAGGAGGGAAGATTTGGGGGACCCCGCACTCAGCCTGTGGGACGAGGGGACCCCATCCCATAAGACAAGGAAAGGTTTGGGGGACCCCATACCCATCCCAGGGGACAAGAGGGACCCCATACCCATCCCAGGGGACAAGAGGGACCCCATACCCGTCCCAGGGGACAAGGGAAGGTTTGGGGGACCCCCACACCGCCCCGTGGGATAAGGGGACCCCACACCTGCCCCTCAGGACAAGGAAAGGTTTGAGGACCCCATCCCCATCCTGTAGGACAAGAGGAGGCCCGGGGCACCCCCACACCACCCCGTAGTGCCAGGGGACCCGCGAGACCCCCCTCAGCGGGGCAGGGTAAGGTTTCGGGGACCCCCCCGCACCCCGTCTCACCGTGTCGAGCGAGGCGGCCGCGCGCATGTCGGGCAGGAAGCCGACCTCGAGCAGGCGCAGCAGGAACTCCTGCGTCTCGATGCCGTAGACGCGGTCCAGGAACAGCACCATGGGCGCCTTGTGGTCCGGCACGAAGCTGGCCGACATCCGCGGCTCCACCAGGTTCCCGTCTGGGGGGGTGTGCAGCACCCATGGGTGCGGGGTAGCACCCCCCCCCTTCCACCCCCTGAACCCCCCCGGCGCCCACCTTTGCCGAAGGCGGGGATCTGCAGCGGGAGGCTGATGATGCCCACGAGGTCGTCGAGCGGCACCAGGGAGCGCAGGATGGCGCGGATGCGCAGCGCCTCGCCCTTGCCCGCCTGGATCAGCTGCGGGAGGCGAGCGGGGGGGGGGGGGGGGGGTTGTGGGGTGCCTGGCACGGCCGGGGACACCCCCGGGGACACCCCCAGACCCTCCCCCCCAGCCCCCAGCCCCGGTCCCTACGTGCATCTCGGGGGCGCAGCGGCCCAGCAGGTCGATGAGGGCGGCGTAGAAGGACATGATGGCGTTGCCCAGGTGCACCCGGTTCTCCTCGTGCGGCTCCTCGGCCCCGAACCTGCGGCGTGGGGACAGTCAGAGGGGTGAGGGGTCCCCCGGCACCCCCCCGGTGTGCGGGGACACCCGACATGGGGACGTTCGTGCGCCCCCAACAGCCTCGGGGTGCGCCCACGTGTGGGGTCCCCGTCTCGGTCCCCATCCCCATCCCAGTCCCGGTCGCCGTCCCGGTGCCGGCCCCAGTGCCCGCCCCACGCACAGCTCTCGCCGCCGGTCCTTCTTGATGGTGGGGCCGTCGCGGGCCGGGTCCTCGGAGATCTTGATGGCGTCCTCGATGGCGGCCAGCAGCCCGCTGCCGCCCTCGCCCCGCAGCGCCGGCCCGAAGCACTCGGGGCGCCGGATGAGCAGGCGCACCACCACGTTGGCGTTCTCCTCCACGCTCTCGCCTGCGGGCACCGGGGGTGTCAGGGACCCCCCCCGAGGGCGGGGAGGTGACACCGAGACTTTGGGGGGGGAGCTGGGGGTGCCCGGACCCCGGGGTGCAGGGGTGGAGGGGGAGAACCCAGGGGGCAGTGATAAGGTCAGGAGTGTGCAAGGAAGGGCGGGGGGCGGGGATGGGGGCTTGGGGGGCACAGACTTGGGGTGCAGGGACTCGGGGGGCGCAGGGATTTGGGGGCAGAGATGTCAGGGTGCATGGACTTGGGGGCACACAGACTTGGGGTGCAGGAACTTGGGGGCAGAGATGTTGGGGCATGGGGACTTGGGGGTGCCCAGACTTGGGGGCACAGGGATTTGGGGGCACGAGGATTTGGGGTGCAGGAACACGGGGGCAAAGACCTCGGGGCACAGGGGCTTGGGGGTGCAGGAACATGGGGACAGAAACTTCGGGGCGCGGGGACTTGGGGGCAGAGACCTCGGGGCACACAGACTCGGGGGCAGGGGGACTCGGGGACAGGGACTTCGGGGCGCGGGGGCTTTTGGGGGGGCGCGGGGTGCCGACCGTTGACGAAGACGGCGAAGCGCAGGAAGTCGAGGTAGCGCTCGCCGCCGCAGGGGTTCCAGCCGATGTCGGGGTACCCCTTGGAGAGCAGCATGGGGCAGCTCTGCAGCCCGCAGCTCGCCAGGTACGTCACCACCTGCAGGGCGCCGGCCGCCGAGGGGGGGGGGGGGGGGTCACGGCTGCAGCCCCCTCTCCACGACCCCCTCCCCGCGCCCCCCCACCCCGTGCCTCCCCCCGCACCTTCTCCAGGTCCTGCTCCTTCAGCGCCAGCGCCAGCTCGTTGTTGTCGATGACGGAGGCGGCCGCCACATCCAGGGGGGTCGAGCCCCGCATGCCTGGGGGGGGGCACAACATTGGGGTGGGGGGGGTCAGGGTGCGTGGGGGGGACCCGGGTTGGGGGTGCCAGGCTGGGATTGGGGCACCCCAGGGTGCCAAGGATGGGGTGTGGGGACCCCCAGGGTGTCAGGGTGGGGACCAAGGGCGCCGGGTGGGGGTGCAGGGGTTTTGGGGTGCCAAAAGAGGGGCAAAAGGGCTTTGTTTTTTTGGTGCCCCCCCCTCCCGC
Source organism: Anser anser (assembly GCF_964211835.1). Classification (NCBI taxonomy): domain Eukaryota; kingdom Metazoa; phylum Chordata; class Aves; order Anseriformes; family Anatidae; genus Anser; species Anser anser. Next base: position 2,258,872 of record NW_028154129.1, read on the forward strand.
CCCAGGGCACCGAGCTGGGAACGGGGGCCACCAGATGAAGGCCGTGGGCACCCTGGGGAGCTGGGTGGGATAAGAGGGGCGCAAAGAGCCCGGGGTGCCCGGAGGGGGCGCGGGGGGGCAGGAGGGGACCCGCGGCGATGTTTGGGGGTGCGGGGGGGGGCACGGGGAGCGGGTGGGGGCTCACCCAGGCCGATGCTGCTGTTCTCCAGCAGGTAGCCGAGGTGGTCGAACATGGAGCGCTGGTTCTGGCGGCTGATGCGGCAGAAGTAGCAGAGGAAGCGGCAGCAGTTGGTCACCATCTTGGGGAAGCGGATCTCCTGGGGGGGGGGGGGACACACGCGTGAAAAGGGGGCCGGGGGCATCTGGGGGGGGCTCGAGGGGGGGGTTCTGGGGCTCACCTTGGACTCGCCGCCGCCGAGCACACTGACCATCACCTGCATGACGGTCTCGTGCATGCCCAGCGCCCGCATCAGGTTGGGGTGCTGGTAGAAGACCTTGTTGTTCATGATGTTCCTGGGGGGGGGGGGGACACGGGGGCGTCACGGAGCTGGGGGGGGGCACCGGGGGGCCTCGAGGTGATCGGGGAGTGGGGGGGGAGCTGAGGGGGCATCGGGGGGTGGGTACGAGGTGCTGGAAATGGGGTGGGAGAGGGGACACGGGGTGCTCGTGAAGGGGATTTGGGGGGGCAAACGGGGGGGGGCATGGGGTGGTGGAGCTGGATACAGGGTGCTGGAGGGGACACGGGGTGCCCACAAAGGGGATTTGGGATGCCCAGGAAGGGGATGTGGGGTGCCCGGTGGGGGGACATGGGGTGGTGGAGCTGGATATAGGGTGCCAGAGGGGCCACGGGGTGCCCAGGAAGGGGATTTGGGGTACCCAAGAAGGGGATGTGGGGTGGGAAATGGGGATGGTGGGGTGCCCGGGGGGGACATAGGGTGGTGGAGCTGGATATAGGGTGCCAGAGGGGACATGGGGTGCCCGAAGGACCCTGGGGTGCCCATGAGGGGCCGCGGGGTGCCCGCGGGGGGCCGGGGGCGCACCCGATGCTCTGTATCATCAAGTTCTCCTCCTCAGGGCCCATCTGCACGATGAGCAGGGAGCGGATCTGGCCCAGGCACTCGAGCAGCTCGATGGTGTCGGCGACCGAGTGGGCGCTGATGGTGTAGGCCTTGGGCAGCGCGCGCACCAGCTCGCCCAGCCCGTCGTACTGCCGGTGCAGGAGGCTGAACATGGCGCGCACCAGCTCGGGGCTCTGGATGAACGACTCCTGCGCCCAGTGCACCATCGTCTGCGAGATCAGCTCCTGCAGCGTGCCTGCGGGGTGGGGGGGCAGACGGGTGGCCAGAGCTCAGCGCGTGCTGGCGGATGGCTCTGGCGCCTCGGGGATGGTCGGGCACAGCCTGAGCCTGCCAGTGCCGTGGGGACGGCTTGGCTGGTGCCTCGGGGACAGCTCTGATGGCACCTCGGGGACAGCTCTGATGGCTTTTTGGGGCCAGCTCCGTTGGCACCTTGGGGACAGCTCGGCCATGCCTTTGCGCCAGTCCCATTGATGCCTTGGGGACGGCTTGGCTGGTGCCTTGGGGACAGCTCTGACGGCATTTTGTGGCCACCTCCGTTGGCACCTTGGGGACAGCTTGGCCATGCCTTTGAGCTGGCCCTGTTGGAACCCTGGGGACATCTCCGATGGCATTTTGTGGCCACCCCGTTTGGCACCCTGGGGACAGCCCCATTGGCACCTCGGGGACAGCTCGGCCATGCCCTAGGGACAGCCCTGCTGGGGACCTGGAGACGGCGCACATGGTCCCAGCCCCCCCCCCCAGTCGCGTCCCCCCCCTCACTGGGCACCGGGGGCTCCTCGGGGGGCGCCTCCTCCTCGGGCGCCTTCTTGCGCAGCCCCACCACCTTCTGCACCAGTCCCAGCAGCCGGTGGTGCAGCGACGTCTCCTCCGCCGCCTCCTCCTCCTCGCCCGCCAGCTCGATGCCTGGGGGGCACGGGGACGGGTCAGCGGGGTGGGGGGGACACGGGGAGGGGTCAGCAGGGTGGGATGGGGAGCTCACCGCAGTGCGCCAGCAGGTCGTTGTGGAAGTCGAGCAGCTCGTCGCGGATGTCCTCGGGCACGGGGCACTCCTCCTCGTCCGCCCCCGCCTTGTACTGCAGCAGCATGTTGATCTGGGGGGGCGCGGGGGGCTCAGTGGGTCCTGAGGTCCCCTGGGGCACGTCCCCGACTCCCACCGCATCCTCGGGCACGGCCTCGGGCACGTTCCTGGGCACGTCCTCGTGCACGGCCCCACGCACAGCCCCGTTTCCCTTGCGTGTCCCCATCCACGTCCCCATTTCCCACCCCACACGCGTCCCCGTTTCCCATGCACGTCCCCAGGCCGGGGGGGGGCACCTGCTCCTGGGGGGGCGAGCGGAACTCGCGGGTGCGCCGGGCGGTCTCGGCGGCCGACATGGTGAGCGCCCGCATCAGCTGCCCGTAGCGGCGGTGCTGGTCGTGCTGCAGCCGCTCCACGTGCCGCTCCGAGAAGGCCACGATGGCTTCGACGCGGTGCTGCAGCTCCCGGTCGCAGAAGTACTGCAGCAGGTTGCACATCTGTGGCCGCAGTGTCAGCGGGGGGCACGGGGACCCCAAGGACGGGGACTCCCCCGCCCCCCCCGGTAGGGTCCCCTCACCTGCAGCTTGACCGACTCGGGCAGCTTCATCTGCAGCAGCCCTTCCTCCAGCCCCTCGTCCTCCTCCTCCTCCTCCAGCTCGCCGGCCTCAATAGCCTTCTTCCGTGCTTCCTCCTCCTCCTCCTCCTCCCTCTCCTCCTCCTCCTCCTCCTCGCTGGCCGCCGCCTCCCGCCGGGGCTCCCCGAAGACGCGGGGCTCGATCATGCGCAGGACGCGGCGCACGTCGGCGTCCCCCAGTGCGCCCACGGCCAGCAGCGCCGACACCAGCTTCAGCACCGGCACCAGCTGGAACTCCACGCTGCCGCCCACAGGGTCCCGGGCGTGGGGACCCCCCCCGGCCACCGCCTCGGCCAGCATGCGGATGGCCCGAGCGCCCAGCGCGCCCAGCGGCACCCCGGGGCTGAGCGGCGCCCGCCCGCCGCCCGCCGCCAGCACGAAGCACGGCTCGGCGAAATGGGGCTGGGGGCGCAGGCAGGCGCTGGGCCCCACGCCGGGGGGGCCGGGCACGCGGCTGCCGTCGGGGAAGAGCGTGATGCTCTTGGTGGCCTCAGTCATGGGGATGATGAACTCGGCGCTCATGGAGGCGCGGGCGCGCTGCGCGGCGTCGAGGTGCATGGCCAGCAGCAGGTCGTAGTAGCCGGCGCGCAGCGGCCCCGGCAGCTCGGGGCTCTCGATGGCGAAGAGGAGCTGGGCCTGGTCCACGTGGCTGCAGAGCGCGTGCGCCACGCGGTTGTTGCCCAGGGCGCACACGGCGCAGTACAGCTTCAGCGTGTGCCACTGGAAGCGCAGCAGGTCCAGGCGCTCCGACAGCTCCATGATGTCGATGCACCTGGGGGGGGGGGGGGGAGAGGGGGGCACGGTGAGGGGGGGGGGGTCATTTAGGGACCCCGGGGATGGGGGACGTTGGGGTGGGATGTTTGGGGACCCCATGGGTAGGGACACTTTGGGGTGGGACACTTGGGGACCCCAGGGATGGGACACCATCTGTCCCCAGGACAGGGGCACCCGGGGTCCCCGGGGATGGGGTGCATTGAGGTGGGGACACACGGGCACCCCAGGAATAAGGACACCTTGGGGCGGGACACTTGGGCACCCCAGGGATGAGACACCTCAGGTCCCAAGGACAGGGACACCTGGGGACCCCAGGGGTAGGGTACATTGGGGTGGGACACTTGGGGACCCCATGGATAGGGACACTTTGGGGTGGGACACTTGGGGACCCCAGGGATGGGACACCATCTGTCCCCAGGACAGGGGCACCCGGGGTCCCCGGGGATGGGGTGCATTGAGGTGGGGACACACGGGCACCCCAGGAATAAGGACACCTTGGGGCGGGACACTTGGGGACCTCAGGGATGAGACACCTCAGGTCCCAAGGACAGGGACACCTGGGGACCCCAGGGATAGGGTACATTGGGGTGGGACACCTGGGGACCCCGTGGATAGGGACACCTTAGTGTGGGACAATTGGGGATCCCAGGGGTGGGACAACTGGGGTCCCAAGGACAGGGACACCTGGAGGTGGGACACTTGGGGACCCCAGGGATTGGACACTTGGGGACCCCGTGGATAGGGACACCTTGGGGTGGGACACCTGGGGAGAGACTCCGGCTCCCCCGGGGGGGGTTTGGGGGTGTCCCCGACCTGTTCTCCTCGGGGATGTGCAGGGCCATCATGACGAGGGGCTCGGAGCACTGCACGGCCCAGCCGTGGCGCTCGCTGATGCGCGCGGTGTCGACGGCCAGCGACTCGTTGGGCATGCGGCTCCAGGTGACGGGGGCCAGCAGCTGGATGGCCAGCCGGGGGGGGCACTGCGGCTCCGGGTTCCTGCGCTCGCTGCTGAACATGGCGGCCGAGATGGGCATGATGTTCTGCGGGGGGGGGGCAGGGGGGGGCTCAGCCAGGCGGGGGGCACCAGGGAGCCGGGTCTGACTCCGTAGACCCTCGCTGATATCCCACAGACCCACTGTGATGCCCCATCGATCCCCCCCCCCAATACCCTGCAGACCCCCAATGATACCCCATAGATCCCCCCCAATACCCCACAGACCCCCCCCAAAGATACCCCATAGATCCCCCCCAATACCCCACAGACCCCCCAATACCCCACAGACCCCCCCCAAAGATACCCCATAGATCCCCCCCAATACCCCACAGACCCCCCCCAAAGATACCCCATAGATCCCCCCCAATACCCCACAGACCCCCCAATACCCCACAGACCCCCCCCAAAGATACCCCATAGATCCCCCCCAATACCCCACAGACCCCCCCCAAAGATACCCCATAGATCCCCCCCGATACCCCACAGACCCCCCCCAATACCCCACAGACCCCCACCAACACTCCCCAGATCCTCCTGACACCCCAAAGACCCCTCCAACACCCCTCAGACCCCTCCAACACCCCCCCCAACACCCCCCAGGGTCTCCCCATACCCCCCAACACCCTCCCAACCCCGCCCAACACCCCCTAGACCCTCCCCAAACACCCCCCAGACCCCCTGCAACACCCCCCAGACCCCCTCCAGACCCTCCCCTTACCCCCCCCTCTTCCACCACCCCCCCCATTACCACCCCTAAAGGCCCCAGGACCACCTTCCCCCCCCGGCCCCCCCCCCCAAGGACCCCAGCCCCCAGTGGGCGTCCCGGGGGGGGCACCTTGAGCTTGCCCAGCTCGAACTGGACGACGTTCTGGCTGGTGGGGAGGGCGAAGACGGCGGGGAAGAGCTTGGTGTTGGGCTCCACCTGGAGAAAGGGGGGGGGGTCAGCGGGGTGGGGGGCATCCCCCGGGATGGGGGGGGCACTCGGGGGGGGGTCCCACCTGGAAGAAGGTGTTGATCTCCTTGCCGTTGGCCGTGAAGGTCATGAGCCCGGTGGCCAGGTCGAGCAGGCAGCCGATGACCAGGTCGCTGTGGCTGACGCGTGCCTGGGGGGTGCTGCTGGCGAACTCGCCCCCCCACACCATGTAGCAGTTGCTGCGCTTGATGCTGGGGGGGGGGAACGGGGGCGTTAGGGGGGGGATTTGGGGTGTTGGGGTGGGGATTGGGGTGTTTGGGGGGGGAACGGGGAGGGATTTGAGGGTGTTGGGGGGAGGAACTGGGAGGGAATAAGGGGGAAATTGGGGGCGTTGGGGAGGAATTGGGGGTGTTGGAAGGGAAATTGGGTGTAACTGAGGGGGGTTGGGGTGTTGGAGGGAGAATTGGGAGGGATTTGGGGGGGGGGAAATGGAGGTGTCGGGAGGAGGAATTTGGGTGTTGGGGGAGAGAATAGGGGGTGCCCCCCACGTCCGCAGCCCCATGGTGTCCCCCCCAACGTCCCCACACCCCCTGTATCCCCACGTCTCCAGCCCCAAGGTGACCCCCCCCCCCACTCATCACCAGCCCCATGGTGCCCCCCCCCAATGCCCCCAGCCCCATAGTGTCCCCCTCAGTGTCCCCATGTCCCCCAGCCCCCCGGTGTCCCCCTCGATGTCCCCATACCCCCAACCCCATAGTGTCCCCCTCCACGTCCCCATTTCCCTGGTGCCCCCAGCCCCCCGGTGTCCCCCTCGGTGCCCCCAGCCCCATGACGTCCCCACGTCCCCCAGCCCCTCGATGCCCCCAGCCCCTCGATGCCCCCAGCCCCATGACGTCCCCACGTCCCCCAGCCCCTCGATGCCCCCAGCCCCTCGGTGCCCCCAGCCCCATGACGTCCCCACGTCCCCCAGCCCCTCGATGCCCCCAGCCCCTCGGTGCCCCCAGCCCCATGACGTCCCCACGTCCCCCAGCCCCTCGGTGCCCCCCCCCAGCCCCCCGTTGCCCCCCGGCACCTGTCGTGCACGTTGCCCTTGTCATCGCCCATGGTGACGGTGACGGTGCGCACGCGCGAGAGGTCGAAGGCGGCGTCGTGCTGGTGGTAGTCGGGGGTCACCCAGCCCACCCAGACGCACGAGGGCTCCTGCCCCGCGAAGATCCGCACCGAGTAGTAGTACTGCGGGCACACGGCTGCTGGGGGGGGCTGCGGGGGGGTGGGGGGCGCGCCACGGGGCGGGGGGACACCAGGGGACGAAGGGATGGGGACCATGGGGACGAAGGGACGGGGACCGTGGGGACCATGGGGACAAAGGGATGGGGACCATGGGGACAAAGGGATGGGGACGAAGGGACGGGGACCGTGGGGACGAAGGGACGGGGATGGGGACGAAGGGACGGGGACCGTGGGGACCATGGGGACGGGGACGAAGGGACAGAGATGGATGAAGGGATGGGGACAGGGATTAAAGGGTTGGGATGGGGACCGTGGGGACGGGGATGAAGGGACGGGGCCGTTGGGATCGTAGGGACGGGGACCATGGGGATGAAGGGACGGGGACTGAGATGAAAGGGTGGAGACCATGGGGACAAGGGACTACGGGATGGGGACAAAAGGACAGGGACCATGGGGATAGGGACTATGGGATGGGGACTATGGGGACAGGGATGAAAGGATGGGGACCGTGGGGTCAGAGACCATGGGGATGAAGGGATGGGGACCTCGGGGGGATGGGAATGAGACAGGGACGTGGTGGCACAAGGATGGGGACCACGGGGACATGGGAACGGGATGGGGACATGAGAATGGGGGGGGGGGGGGTGGACTGGGGGTCTGGGGGGGGCTGCCCGCCCCCGTACCGTGGTGGTGTTCATGATGACCTCGGGGTCGTCGCGCTCGTCGGGGACCACGTCCTCCTCCAGGCGGGGGACGGTGGGCACCACCGGGGGGGGCGCGAACGGCGTCTTCCTGGCCTTGAACAGAAACCTGGGGGGGGGGGCAGACCACGGGGGGGGGGGGCATATTAGGGCATCCCACCACCCCCAAGACCCCCCAGGGGGGCACCCAAGGGGTCTCCCCCCCCACACACTCACCCCCTCCGGGTCTTGCCCTTCTCGGTGGTCGCATCCTTCTCGTTCTCCCCGCGGGGCTGCTCGCGGGGGGCCGGGGCCGCGGGGCCCCCCCCGGGGGGCTTCTCGCCCTCCCCTTCGCCCTCGGGGGGCCGGGCGCCGGCCGAGCGTCGGAGGCGCTCGAATTCGGAGAGGGGCTCGAGGCCGGCGTCGTCGGGGGGCTCGGGGGGGGCCTGGGGCAGCGGGGTGGTGCCGGGGGGGCAGCGGAAGCGGGGGTGGAACTGCACCGGGAGGCTGAGGCGCAGGAACAGCAGCTCGGGGGGGGCGGCGGGGGGGCCGGGGGCGCGGCGGGACAGGCGCAGGCAGGGCGGCGCGTCCACCGTCCCGTCCATCCGCGTCACCTGCGGGACCCCCCCCCCCCGGGGACACGGGGTCACGGCACGGGCGGGGGGCATCAAGGGGCTGGGGGGGGGTGGCAGTGGGGGCCCATGGGGCTGGGCGTCCCCCCACCATAGGGACCTGTGGGTATTGGGGTGCCCGTGGCGACGTGTCACCCCGTTACGGGGACCCGTAAGCATTGGGGACCCCATGAGGGGCATGCGCCCCCCCAGCACAGGCCCCCACAGGTATTGGGGACCCCGTAGGTGTTGGGGACCCCATAGGGGACGTGCATCCCCCCACCACATGGCCCCATAGGCACTGGGGGCCCCATAGGGATACGCCTCCCCCCCCCGAGGTATTGGGGACCCCATAGAGACATGCATCCCCCCACCACAGCCCCCGCAGGTATTGGGGACCCCATAGGGATGTATCCCCCCCCCCCAGGCATTGGGGACCCCATTGGGCCGCGCCTCCCCCCACCACAGGACCCCAGAGGTGTTGGGGACCCTACGGGGACACGCCTGACCCCACAGCTACTGGGGACCCCTTGAGGGACACCCCCCCCCCCAGCCCTGGGGCGGGTGGGGGGGGTGGGGGGGGGCTGACCTCGAGCTGGGGGTGGTCGGGGGGCACGGGGGCGAACTGGGGCAGGCTCTTGCTGAACCAGAGGGTGAGGGGGCGCTTGGTGTTGATGGCGAAGGGCTCGAAGCCCTCCTGCAGCCCGCAGATGGTGAAGAAGCGCAGGCTGCCCACGTCCTGGCCCAGGTTCAGCCGCCCCGCCTGCTCCAGCCCCAGGCTGCACACCGGCACGAAGCCTGGGGGGGGCGCGACATGAGGGGGGGGTCGCGATATACCGGGGGGCGGTCGCGATATATTGGGGGGCGGTCGCGATGTATTGGGGGGGAGGTCATGATATACCGGGGGGAGGTCGCGATATACCGGGGGGAGGTCGCAATATACCGGGGGGAGGTCACGATATACCGGGGGGAGGTCGCAATATACCGGGGGGAGGTCGCGATATACTGGGGGGAGGTCGCGATATACCAGGGGGCGGTCACGATGTATTGGGGGGGAGGTCACGATATACCAGGGGGAGGTCACGATATACCGGGGAGAGGTCGCGACATACTGGGGGGAGGTCGCAATATACTGGGGGGAGGTCGCGATATAGCGGGGGGAGGTCGCGATATACCGGGGGGAGGTCACGACATACAGGGGAGGGTCGTGATATATGGGGGGGGGGGGGGTCTTGACATGTAAGGGAGATTGCAACATAAGGAGGGGGTCATGATATATGGGGGGAGTCATGATATATGGGGGGAGTCATGATATATGGGGGGAGTCATGATATATGGGGGGGCCGTGACATGGAAGGGGGGGCCACGACATATGGAGGGGTCCGCAACATGTTGGGGGGGGGCCGCGACCTGGAAGGGGGAGGGGGGGTCACAGTATATGGGGGAGTCATGATATATGGGAGGGCATCGCGACGTGGAAGGGGGATCGTGACACACGGGGGGAATTGCAATATAGGGAGTGGGTCTCATGCCATGGGGGGGGGGGGTCACGATGTGGAGGGGGGATCGCGGCACATGGGGGGGTCGTGACATAGGGGAGGGGGTCGTGACATGGAAGGGAGATTGCAATATAGAGGGTGGGTGTCGTGACATATCGGAGGGCCGCAACATATGGGGGACATGGCCTACGGGAAGGTTATCACGCCACAGGGGGGGGGTTATCACGACACACCGGGGGTTATCGCGACACACGGGGCGGGGGGGGCGTTATCACGCCGCGCTCACCGTCGCCCACTTCGAAGTCCTTGAAGGCCAGCTCGGAGCCGGCGTCGCTGATGAGCACCTCGCCGTTGAGCGTGAAGGTGATGTGGCTCTCGGCCAGGTCGATCATGCAGCCCACCACGTCGCCCGCCTGCCACGTCCGCCCGAACGGCTCGCTGCCCACGTGCCAGCGCTGCGCCTGCGGGGCCGGAGCGTTGCGGACGGGGGGGGGCACCCACCTAGGCCCTCCCCAGTAGGTGACGGGGGGCGAGAGGGGGCGATAGAGGTGCAATAAGGGGCGATAGGGGAGGAATAAGGAGGGATGGGGGCAATAGAGGAGCAATAAGGGGCGATAGGGGTGCGATAAGGCGCGACAGGGGGCAGCAGGGGGCTCACCCGGTGCCCGTTGAAGACGTAGGCGAGCTCGTCGGCGCCCAGCTCGACGTCGGGGCGCACGTGGGGCCGCGCCCAGCCCACGCGCATCTCCCCGGTGGTGACGGCCTCGAACTCGAAGTACCACTTGCCGCTGCGCACCGCGTAGCTCCGCTCGGCCCGGAAGATGCGCATCTTGTCGGGGCGCCCCCGCGGCACCCCCTGGGCGGCTGGGGGCAACGGGGCGTCAGCACCCCCCGGGGGGGCCCCCAAAGGCACCCGGCACCCTCTGCACCCCCAAACGGCCCCCAAAGGGCCCCCAGTGTCCCCAGATGGCCCCAAGTGTCCCCAAAGGACACCCAGTGTACCCAAACGGCCCCCAGTGTCCCCAAAGGACACCCAGTGTTCCCAAACGGCCCCCAAATGGCCCCCAGTGTCCCCAAGCAGCACCCCAAAGGGCGCCCTACATCCCCAAGGGGCACCCTACACCCTCTTTGCCCCTGCCCCAAAGAGCGCCCCCAAGCAGCCCCCAGTGCCTTCAGTGTCCCCAGTACACCCCAGTACCCCTGGTGCCCCCAGCACCCTCAGTGCCCCCAGTCTCCCCCAGCACCCCCAGCGCCCCCAGCGCCCCCAGCGCTCACGGCTCTCCTGGTCGGGGGGCTCGATGTTGTAGCCGTAGCCGATGAGGGTGCGCACGGCCTCGCAGAGGCTGTCCCGGTTCGTCTTCTTGGTGCGCTCGTCCAGCAGGTTGTAGGGCACCAGGCGCGGGTTGCGCTTGTTCTTGATGTCCTGGGGACGGGGGCACGGGGGTGGGGACACGGGGACACGAGGTATGGGGGCAGGGGGACGTGGGGGATGCTGCTGCTGTGGGTGTGGGGACACGGGGACGCCGCTGCTGTGGGTGTGGGGACACGGGGACAGCGGGGATGCTGCGGCTAGGGGTATGGGGACACCGCTGCTGTGGGTACAGGGACATGGGGACACCGCTACCGGGGGTATGGGGACACGGGGATACGGGGACATAGGGACGCAGGGACACCGCTGCTGTGGGTATGGGGACACCAGGACATGGGGACATGGGGACACCGCTGCTGTGGGTATGGGGACATGGGGACACCACTACCAGGGGTATGGGGACACCAGGACATGGGGACACCACTGCTAGAGGAATGGGGACACGGGGCTATGGGGACATCGCCACCGTAGTGCCAGGGATGCGGTGAGCATGGGGACACCGGGGACACCGCTTCCACGGGGAAAGGGACCCGGGACACCACCACCGGGGACATGGGGACATGGGGGACAAGGGGACACCGGGGAGGTCGAGGACACGGGGGGGTGGGGATGCACCACGGGCACAGGGACGCCGGGGAAATTGGGGACGCCGCCGCCGTGCGCACGGCGAGACGGGGACACCAGGGGACACCGGGGGACACCGGGGGGACGCCGGGGGGATGCCAGGGGACGCAGCTCCGGGGCTGGGGGCTGGGGGGGGTGCGGGGGGGCCCCCACCTGCACGATGCTGTAGGTCCAGCCCTGCTGCACGCGGTCGCGCGCCCACACGTTGTGCGCGTTCTCGGCCAGGCGGTCGACGAGCGTCAGCTGCGCCGGCGTCAGCCGCACGTGCGCCAGGTCCAGCGGCGCCGGCTTGTACCCGTTGGACATCACGTACCTGGGGGGGGGGGGGCACGGCTAGGAGACCCCCACCCCACCCGGGGACACCCCCCTCCCAGCGGGGGGCTGGGATGGGGACCCCCCCCCAAGTTGGGGACTCCCAAAGGGACACCCCGAGATTTGACCCTAAATAGGGACCCCCCCTCCCAGTTGGAGACCCTGCTGGGGAACGCCCCCAGATTGGGAACCCAAGTGGGACCCCCCCGGTTGGAGACCCCCAAATGGGGACCCCCCAAAATGAGACCCCACTAAGGACACCCCAAAATGGAAACCCAAATGGGGACCCCCCCGAATTTGGAGACCCCCCCCAAGAACCCCCCAAACCCATACCCCAAATGGGTTCCCCCCTAATCGAAGACCCCTAAAGGACCCCCCCCCCAAACCCATACCCCAAAGGGGTCCCCCCCCCAATCAAAGACCCCCTAAAGGCCCCCCCCATTTGGAGACCCCCCCCCCCCCCCGCGGCCCTACGTCTTGGGCAGCTTGATCTTCCTGAGGTTCTCCTCCGCCTTCTCGTCCGCCATGCCCACGTGGCAGCCCAGCGCCAGCAGCGTCCTGGGGAGGGGGGGGACACAAGTGGTGGGGGGGGGACCCCAAACCTCAGCCCCGGCCCCCCCCAGTCCCCGGACCCCCCTCACTTGAGGGTCTCGCCGGACATCTGCAGGTTGTAGTTGCGCTCGGGCTCGGGCAGGCTGTGGAAGTCGAGCAGGCAGGGGTGCAGGCGCTGGTTGTCGTCGCGGACCTGGGGGGGGCACCGGGGGGGGGGGGGGCTCAGCAGGAGCCTGGGGGGTGCTGCGGGGGGGCGTGGGGGGGGGTTTTGGGGGCACTCACGGGGCCGTAGGTCCAGCCCTGCTCGATGCGGGTCAGGGCCCACAGCTCGTGGATGTTCTCGGCCAGCTTCTCGCGGATGCGCTCCAGGTGGGGGGGCAGCACGATCTTGGGGGGGGGGCAACGGCCGTGGGGACCCCAAAAACACCCAGGGGAGGGACAATGACAAAATCCCCTCCCTTCTCCCCCCCCAACTCCATTCCCCCCACCCAACCCCGTCCCCTGAGCGTCCCCAAGCCCCCCAACCCCCTCCTGAAGCCCCCCAGACCCCAGACCCCATCCCCATTTCCCCATTTCCCCCATTCCCCCCTCCCCAAGCCCCCCAACCCCATTCCCCCCCCACCCAACCCCATCCCCTGAGCATCCCCAAGACCCCCAGCCCCCAAACCGCATCCCCAAGCCCCTCAAACCCCATTCCCCCCCCACCCAACCCCATCCCCTGAGCATCCCCAAGTCCCCCAGACCCCAGACCCCATCCCCATTTCCCCCATTCCCCCCTCACCAAGCCCCCCAACTCCATTCCCCCCCCACCCAACCCCATCCCCTGAGCATCCCCAAGCCCCCCAGCCCCCAAAACCCCCTCCCCAAGCCCCCCAACCCCATTCCCCCCCACCCAACCCCCTCCCCTGAGCATCCCCAAGCCCCCCAGCTCCAAACCCCATTCCCATTTCCCCCATTCCCCCCCCCAAGCCCCCCAACCCCAGCCCCATTTCCCCCATTCCCCCAGCCCCCGAAACCCATCCCCAAGCCCCCCCCCAGCTACCTCCCTAGCCCCCCAACCCCATTTCCCCTCCCCCCCCCCGCCGCCCCCGGCCCCCCACCTGCATGGTGTCGACGGGGCAGGGGGTGAAGGCGGTGTGGGGCAGGGCCTGGGTGGGCCCCAGCAGGCAGCGGGCGCCGGGCCCCTGCCCCCCGTAGGCCTTGATGGGCTCCAGGCGCAGGCGCTCGCGGGGCAGCAGCGCCTCGGCGCAGGGCGAGTACCCGGGGGGGGGCAGGAACTGGAAGTCCCCGTGGCGGCCCCCCAGCAGGAACCGCAGCCTGGACGAGGCAATGGGGTGGAGAAAGGAATGGGGTGGGGGTCGCGGCCCCCCTGTGGGACCCCCGTGGGGTGACCCCCCACCCCCCCCGGAACCAGGGGCGTTTGCCCAAAGCCCCCCACCAGCAGCAAAGGCATCGGACGCCCCCCAGTGTGGTCCCATGGGACCCCCCCCCAAGGATTAAACAGCCCCAGTGTGACACCCCCAGCCCCACAGCAGCCCTTATAAAGCATCCCTGGCCCCATAGCAGCCCCCATGCATCATCCCCAGCCCCACACCACCCCCATGCACCACCCCCAGCCCCACACCACCCCCATGCACCACCCCCAGCCCCATAGCATCCCCTATGCAGCACCCCCAGCCCCATAGCATCCCTTATAAAGCATCCCCAGCCCCACAGCGGCCCCATAGCAGCCCCCACGAGGCATCCCCAGCCCCATAGCAGCCCCTATGCAGCACCCCCAGCCCCACAGCAGCCCTTATAAAGCATCCCTGGCCCCATAGCAGCCCCCATGCGTCATCCCCAGCCCCACACCACCCCCATGCACCACCCCCAGCCCCATAGCATCCCCTATGCAGCACCCCCAGCCCCATAGCATCCCTTATAAAGCATCCCCAGCCCCACAGCGGCCCCATAGCAGCCCCCACGAGGCATCCCCAGCCCCATAGCAGCCCTATGCAGCACCCCCAGCCCCACAGCAGCCCCATAGCAGCCCCTATGCATCCTTAGCCCCATAGCAGCCCCCACGAGGCATCCCCAGCCCCATAGCAGCCCTTATAAAGCATCCCCAGCCCCACAGCAGCCCCATAGCAGCCCCTACGCATCCTTAGCCCCATAGCATCCCCTATGCAGCATCCCCAGCCCCATAGCTGCCCCATAGCATCCCCTATGCATCCTTAGCCCCATAGCAGCCCCCACGAGGCATCCCCAGCCCCATAGCAGCCCTTATAAAGCATCCCTGGCCCCATAGCAGCCCCCATGCATCATCCCCAGCCCCAGATCACCCCCATGCACCACCCCCAGCCCCATAGCATCCCCTATGCAGCACCCCCAGCCCCACAGCAGCCCTTATAAAGCATCCCCAGCCCCACAGCAGCCCCATAGCAGCCCCTACGCATCCTTAGCCCCATAGCATCCCCTATGCAGCATCCCCAGCCCCATAGCTGCCCCATAGCATCCCCTATGCATCCTTAGCCCCATAGCAGCCCCCATGAGGCATCCCCAGCCCCATAGCAGCCCCTATGCAGCATCCTTAGCCCCACAGCAGCCCCTATACATCATCCCCAGCCCCATAGCTGCCCCATAGCATCCCCTATGCATCCTTAGCCCCATAGCAGCCCCCACGAGGCATCCCCAGCCCCACAGCAGCCCTTATAAAGCATCCCTGGCCCCATAGCAGCCCCCATGCATCGTCCCCAGCCCCACATCACCCCCACGCAGCACCCCCAGCCCCACAGCACCCCCAACACCCCAGCCCCAGCCCCCCCCCCCAGCCCCACATCACCCCCACTGCCCCCCAGCAGCCCCCCCCCACCCCCCCGGCCCCTCACTTGACGCCGGCGGAGAAGCTGACGACGGGGAAGAAGAGGGCGTCGAGGTTGAAGTTCTCGAACATGCCCTGCACGGGGCAGCCGTTGAGGCGGAAGGAGATGCTGGGCACCCCCAGGTCCAGGCAGCAGCTCACCACGTCCCCCGCCGCCAGCGCGTGCTGCTGCGGGGACGCCACCGCGCGCGCCACCCCGCCTGGGGGGGGAGGGCAGAAAGATGAGAGGGGGGCGAGGGAAAAGGGGAGGGTGAAGAAAAAATACGGGGGACAAAGGAGGAGGAGGACGAGGAGGAAGACGAGGACGAAGGAGGAGGATGGAGGATGAAGGAGGAGGATGACGGAGGACAATGCGAAGGAGGATGGAGGACGGAGGACGAAGACGGAGGAGGACAGAGGTAGAGCACGGAGGAGGAGGACGGAGGACAGAGGATGAAGACAAGGTGGACGGAGGATGAAGATGAGGAGGATGGAGGTGAGGACAAGGAAGATGGAGGATGGAGGACAAAAGAGGAGGACGGAGGAGGACAAAGTGACGGAGGACGGAGGACAGAGGACGAAGACGGAGGAGGACAGAGGTAGAGCACGGAGGAGGATGGAGGACAGAGGATGAAGACAAGGTGGGCAGAGGACAGGACGACAGAGGGCGAAGATGAGGAGGATGGAGGTGAGGACAAGGAAGATGGAGGATGGAGGACAAAAGAGGAGGACGGAGGAGGACAATGTGAAAGAGGATGGAGGACAGAGGACGAAGACGGAGGAGGACGGAGGTAGAGCACGGAGGAGGAGGACGGAGGACAGAGGATGAAGACAAGGTGGACGGAGGATGAAGATGAGGAGGATGGAGATGAGGATGGAGGATGGAGGAGGAGGATGAGGAAGACGGAGGATGGAGAAGGAGGATGGAGGACAGAGGACGAAGACGGAGGAGGACGAGGATGGAGGTAGAGCATGGAGGAGGATGGAGGACAAAGGAGAAAGACGAGGACGGAGGACAGAGAAGGAAGATAAGGACGGAGGAGGAAGATGAGGATGGAGGATGAGGACGGAGGATGAAGATAAGGATGGAGGACAAAGACGATGAGGATGGAGGACAACGAGGATGGAGAACGAGAGTAGAGGAGGAAAACAAGGACGGAGGAGGAGGAAGGCAAGGACGAAGGAGGACAAGGACAGAGGCTGAAGACGAGGGCAACAGGGATGACGATGAGGATGGAGGAGGAGGAGGAGGCCGGGTACCTGCCCAGAGGTGGAGGCCGTCAAAGGCGAAGGAGTAGAGGTCGTTGCCGGCGCCGTTGCCCCCCAGCCCTCGCCGCCCCCCGGGTAGGGGCTGTAGCCCTCGGCCATGGCCCAGCCGACGCGCAGGTGGGTGGCCCGGGCCGTGGCGAAGGGCTGCACGTGCTCCACCAGCACCTCGAAGTACCAGCGCGGGTACTGCGTCGAGCCCTCGTGCGTGCCCAGGAAGATGTTGGGGCGCACGCTGCGGGGAGGGGGTGAGCGCGGGGGGGGGGGGGGGCCACCCCGAGACCCCAGCGGCACCCCGAGACCCCCAGGAGCACCCCAAGGGCCCCCCCCCTGAGCTCCTCAGGAACACCCCAAGACCACCCGGAGTTCCTCAGGGTGCTCCTGGACTCCCCCAAGACCCCCGGGAGTGCCCTGAGACCCCCGGGAACAGCCCAAGACCCCCCCGTGACCCCCCCCAGGAACACCCCGAGATGCTCCAGGATGTCCCAGGACTTCTCCAAGACCCCCAAGACCCCCCCCAAGGCCCCCAGAACCCTCCCAAGGCCCCATGAATCCCCCCCCAGGACCCCCCAGAACCCCTCCAGGACCCCAGGAACCCTCCAAACCTCCCGGAACCCCTAGGACACCCCCTGGACCCCCCAGAACTCCCCCAAGCCCCCTCCAGGACACCCCAAACCCCCCCCCCCAAGACCCCCTCCAGAACCCCCAGGACCCCCAGGGAACCCACTCAGGACCCCCAAGACCCCCTTAGAACCCCCAGAACCCCCAGGGAACTCACTCAGGACCCTCAAGAGCCCTCCAGAACCCCCAGGAACCCCTCTAAGACCTCCGAACCCCCCCCCAAAACTCCCCCATGCCCCCTCCAGGACCCCCAGGACCCCTAAGAACCTCCCCAGGACCCCCCAAACCCCCCTAAGACCCTCTCCAGGACCCCCCAAGACCCCCCAGAAGTCCCCCAGGACCCCCCATGCCCCCTCCAGGACCCCCAGGACCCCTAAGAACCTCCCCAGGACCCCCCAAACCCCTAAGAACCTCCCCAGGACCCCCCAAACCCCCCCAAGACCCCCTCCAGGACCCCCCAAACCCCCCCAAGACCCCCTCCAGGACCCCCAGGACCCCCCAAGACCCCCCCAGGACCCCCCCCCACCTGGTGACGTAGTTGACCAGCCCGGTCTGCAGCAGCAGGTCGCGCCGGGGCAGCAGGTTCTCGGTGATGAGGTTCTGGTTGGAGCGCACGGCCACCGCGTTGCACACGCACAGCGAGCACAGCACGTCCAGCACCTGCCGGGGGGGGGTTTGCACACGCGTGTGACCGCGCACAGTCGCGGGTGACCTTGCACGATCGCGTGTAATCTCGTGCGTGCACGCGTGTGACCTTGCATGAGCGCGACCTTGCGTGCACGCGTGGCCTCCGTGCACACGCGTGGCCTCCGTGCACATGTGCGTGGCCTCCGTGCACATGCGTGGCCTCCGTGTGGCCTCCATGCACATGTGTGGCCTCCGTGCACACGTGTGGCCTCCGTGCACATGCGTGGCCTCCGTGCACGCGCGTGACCTCCGTGCATGCGCGTGGCCTCCGTGCACATGCGTGGCCTCCGTGCACGTGTGTGGCCTCTGTGCACACATGTGGCCTCCGTACACAAGCGTGGCCTCCATGCACACGCGTGGCCTCCGTGCACACGCGTGGCCTCCGTGCACACGCGTGGCCTCCATGCAGACACGTGGCCTCCGTGCACGTGCATGACCTCCGTGCATGCGTGTGGCCTCCGTGCACACGCGTGGCCTCCGTGCACATGCGTGGCCTTCGTGTGGCCTCTGTGTACACGCGTGGCCTCCATGCACGCGTGTGGCCTCCGTGCACGCGCGTGGCCTCCGTGCACGCGCGTGGCCTTGCACACGCATGGTGGGGGGGTGGGGGGGGGGGCGGGGCTTGCACGCGCGCGCTGCCCGACCTTGTGGTTGCGGCCGTGCTTGTCGAGCAGGGAGATGATGGACTTGATGTGGTTCTCCTGGATGATGTTGAGCACCTCGGGGCTCTCGATCAGCACGCAGTACAGCACCTCCAGGATGCCTGCGGGGCCCCCAGGGGGTCCTCAGCCCCGCACGGGGGGGGGTCCCGGCCCCGTAAGGAGGTGCCCGGCCCCAAACGGGGGCCCCCGACCCCATAGGGAGGCCCCCAGCCCCACACGGGGGTCCCCAGCCCCACAGGGAGGGCCCTCAACCCCATTGATCTCCACCCCCATGCAAGGGTCTGTGGCCCTATAAGGGGGTGCCTGGCCCTATAAGGGGGTCCCTGGCCCTATAAGGGGGTCCCTGGCCCTATAGGGGGGTCCACGGCCCCTTTTGGGGGGGTCCCAGCCCCTTGGGGGGTCCCGGCCCTGTACCGGGGGGTCCCACGCACCCGAGGAGGCCTCGAGGCGGTCCAGCTTGCTGACCAGCCAGTCCAGGTTGGTGGAGAACAGGGCGCAGTTGGAGCGGTTCCCCCGGATCAGCGAGGCTGGGGGGGGGACAAGGGTCAGAGCCCCCCCGGGGCACCCCACGCTGCCCCCCTGCACCCCCCAGGTGCCCCCCACGACCCCCCCATACCCCCCCCACAACCCCCATATCCCCCATGACCCCCCCCCAAGACCCCCCCCCCCCCACATCCCCTACAACCCCCCTTCATACCCCCCCAGGTGCCCCCCACAACCCCCCCACACACCCCCCAATGCCCTCCCACATCCCCCCCACGACCCTCCCATACTCCCCCACGCCCCCCAATACCCCCCCCATACCCCCCCGCTGTACCCCACCCCCACCCCTCATACCCCCCCAGGTGCCCCCCACAACCCCCCCATACCCTCCCCCACGCCCCCCAATACCCCCCAGATCCCCCCCACACCCCACCACGACCCCCCACCCCCATCTCCCACCCCCCCACGCCCCCCACGCCCCCCAATACCCCCCCACATCCCCCCCCACACCCCCCCACCCCCACCTCCCACCCCCCCCCACGCCCCCCCTGCCCCCCAATACCCCCCCCCCCCGCCCCCCGCCGCCCACCCAGCAGCTCATAGAGCAGGTTGACGATCTCCTTCCAGGAGGCCGCGGCCTCGTCCCCGGCCAGCTCGGCGAAGTGCGCGGCCGTGCTGTACTCGCTCAGCCGGTCGATGCACGTCAGCACCAGCCGGATCATGCCCTGCGAGCGGCCCCGTGAGCGGCCCCCCGGCCCTACAGCACCCCCGCGGCCGTACGAGTGTCCCCCGGCCCTACAAGCACCCCCACGAGCATCCCCTATAACCCTGCATCCCCCGGCCCTATAAGCATCCCCACGGCCGTACAAGTGTCCCCCGGCCCTATAAGCACCCCCACGAGCATCCCCTATAACCCCGCACCCCTATCAGCGTCCCCACGACCCCGCAAGCACCCCAAAAGCCCCCCCCCAGGGACCCCCCAAAAGCCCCCTAAAAGCCCTCTGTGCCCCCCAAAAGCCCCCCAGGGACCCCCCCAAAGCCCCCCAGGGACCCCCAATAGCCCCCCAGGGACCCCCAACAGCCCCCAAAGCCCCCAGAAAGCCACCAAGGCACCCCGAAGCCCCCCCCCCCCCCAAAGCCCCCCAGGGACCCCCAAAAGCTCCCCAGGGACCCCAAAAAGCTCCTCAGCCACCCCCCGAAGCCCCCCAGGAACCCCTAAAAGCCCCCCAGGAACCCCCCAAAGCCCCCCAGGGACCCCCCAAAGCCCCCCAGAAGCCCCCCCAGGGACCCCAAAAAGCCCTCCCCCAAGCCCCCTGTGCCCCCCAAACACCCCCAAAGCCCCTCAGGAACCCCCCAAACACCCCCAAAGCCCCCCAGGAACCCCCCAAAGCCCCCCAGGGACCCCCCAAAGCCCCCCCCCCAAAGCCCCCTCTGCACCCCAAACACCCCCAAAGCCCCCCCAGGGACCCCCCAAAGCCCCCCAGAAGCCCCCAGAGACCCCAAAAAGCCCCCCAGGGACCCCCAAAGCCCCCCCCAAAGCCCCCTGTGCCCCCCAGACACCCCCAAAGCCCCTCAGGAACCCCCCAAAGCCCCCCCCAAGACCCCTGTGCCCCCCAACCACCCCCAAAGCCCCCCAGGGACCCCCTGCGCCCCCACCTCCTCCTGGAAGAGGTTCTGGCGGCTGCGCAGGGCGCGCAGGCGGCTCTGGCGCTCCTCGTGCCGCAGCTCGGCCGGGGGGTGCTCGAAGTACCCGATGAGGTCCCGCAGGCTCAGGATCACCGCCCCGATCGGCAGCGCCCCCGGGGCCCCCCCCCGGCCCTTCCCGCTCAGGCTGTCCAGGCCCCTGGGGGCGGGGGGGGGGGGACACACACGGGGGGGTCAGACACAGGAAAAAAACCCATTGCGCCTCTCCTACCCCAAATTTTGTCTCTTCTGACCCGAAATCCTACAGCCCCTCCTGACCCCAAATCCTGCAGCCCCTTGTCCCCAAATTCTGCAGCCCCTTCTGACCCCAAATCTCGCCCCTCCTGACCCCAAATCTCACCCCTCCTCTCCCCAAATCTTGCCCCTTTTCCCCCGTATCTCGCCCCATTCCCCCCCCCCAGATTTGGCCCCTTTTCCCCCAAATCCTGCCCCTCTTCCCCCCACACCCTGCCCCATCCCTCCCCAAATTTCCCCCCCCCCAAATCCCCCAGCCCCTCCTGACCCCGAATTGCATCCCTTTCGACCCCCAAATCTCGCCCCTTTCCCCCCGTATCTCGCCCCATTCCCCCCCCAGGTTTGGCCCCTTTTCCCCCAAATCTCGCCCCTTTTCCCCCAAATCTCGCCCCCTTTCCCCCCCCCAGACCCCCCCCCCGCGCCCACCGGATGAAGACCCCGTAGAGCCCGGCCGTGCTGTAGATCATGCGGGCCGCCTGCGACTCCTGGCGCTGGGAGCGGGACAGGGACAGCGCGTCGTCCATGTGCCCCTCCTGGTGCAGGATGGCCTGGGGGGGGGGGGGGGGGAAGGGGGGGGGTCAGTGGGACCCCCGGACACCCCCAAAGCCCACCCCCGGACCCCCAGAGACACCCCCCAGAAACCCCCAGCGATGCCCCAAATCCGCCCCGGTCCCCCAGTGAGACCCCCCCAAAGCCCCCCCAGTGATGTCCCAAAGCCCCCCAGCCCCCCAGAGACCCCCAAAACCCCCCAGAGACCCCCCCAAAGCCCCCAGAGACCCCCCAAAGATCCCCCAGAGACCCCCCAGAGCCCCCCAGAGACCCCCCAAAGATCCCCAGAGCCCCCCAGCAATGCTCCAAAGCCCCCCAAGACCCCCTCCCAAGAGCACCCTGCCCCCCCCAGCCCCCCAGAGACCCCCCAAAACCCCCAGAGACCCCCCAAAGCCCCCCAGAGACCCCCAGAGCCCCCCAGCAATGCTCCAAAGTCCCCCCAAGACCCCTCCCAAGAGTACCCTGCCCCCCCAGCCCCCCAGAGATCCCCCCAAAACCCCCCAGAGACCCCTCCAAAGCCCCCCCCAAGTTCCTCAGAGACCCCCCCAACTCCCCCAAAGCCCCCCAGAGGCCCCCCCCAACTCCCCCAAAGCCGCCCAGCAATGCCCCAAGCCCCCCAGAGACCCCCCAAATCCCCCCCAAAGCCCCCCAGTGATGCCCCAAATCCCACCCAGAGCCCCAGAGACCCCCCCCAAAGCCCCCCAGAGCCCCCCCAAATCCCCCCAAAGCCCCCCAGTGAGGCCCCGAATCCCGCCCAAAGCCCCCCAGAGCCCCCAAAATCCCCCCCAAGCCCCCCAGAGACCCCCCAAAATCCCCCAGAGACCCCCCAAATCCCCCCCAAAGCCCCCCAGTGATGCCCCAAATCCCGCCCAAAGCCCCCCAGAGCCCCCCAAAATCCCCCCCAGCGATGCCCCAGCGCCCCCCCCCGGCCCCCACCTTCCTCTTGAGCAGCCCGAGGCGCATCGCCTTGGTGTCGGCGGCGGCGTAGGTGAGCCAGAGCCCCGAGGCGGCGTGCTGCACGAAGCACAGCGACTCCCCGTACTTGATCTCGGGGGGGCCCATGCCCTCCACGTCCCGCTTGGCCGCCGCCTCCAGCTTCTCCTGCAGGGGGGGGGGTGTCAGGGTGCAGGGACCCCATGGGGGGGGGACACCCCAATGGGATCCAAATGGGGAGGGGGGACCCCATAGGGACCCACAGGGGGGTAGACCCCAATGGGTCCTGTGTGGGGAGGGGGGACCCCAGTGGGGACCTGTGTGGGGAGGGGGGACCCCCAGTGGGGATCCACGTGGGGAGGGGGGGCCCCCAATGGGACCCGCGGGGAGGAGCTTTATTAGGGACAGGGACCCCATGGGATACCTGCAGGTTAGGGGACAGGGACATATAGGACCAGGGACCCCATTGGGACCCCTGTGGGGAGCTATATGGGGACAGCGACCCCATCGGGACCTGGTTTGGGGATGGGGACCCCACTGGGACCCATGCTGGGAGCTGTATGGGGACCTGCAGGGGACTGGGACGGGACCGGGATGGGGACCAGGATGGGGACTGGTATGGGGCTGAGGGCCAGGATAGGGACAGATCCACCATGGCGACCGGGACAGGACCTGGATGGGGACAGGAGCTGGATGGGGACCTAAAGGGTACTGGGATGGGAATGAGGTTGAGGACCAGGACCGGTTGAGGACCAGGACCAGGACAGGATGGGGACGGGACCACGACGGAGACCAGAATGGCACCAGGACCATGACCGCCCCAAGATGGGACCCCCGGGGATGGCACCCCCCAGGACGGGACCCCCCCCCCAGGAGGGGACCCTCCCCCCCCGCGCCCTTCGCACCTTGGAGGCGCGGAAGCAGAAGGCGGAGGCGCGGGTGCTGGCGGCGGCCGCCTCCACCACGGCCAGGCCGCGCTCCTCCGTCAGCGCCAGGTAGCGCCCCGTGGTGACATGGCGCACGCGGAACGGCTGGCCCCAGCGCAGGTGGCTGCCGCTCCAGCTGGGGGGACAGGGGGACATCGGAGGTCATGGGGACATGGGGACATCGGGGGTCACAGGGGGACGTGGGGACATCGGGGGTCACGGGGACATGGGGACATCGGGGGTCATGGGGGGACGTGGGGGCATCGGGGGTCACGGGGACATGGGGACATCGGGGGTCATGGGGGGACGTGGGGGCATCGGGGTCACGGGGACATGGGGACATCGGGGGTCATGGGGGGACGTGGGGGCATCGGGGGTCACGGGGACATGGGGACATCGGGGGTCATGGGGGGACGTGGGGGCATCGGGGGTCACGGGGACATGGGGACATCGGGGGTCATGGGGGGACGTGGGGGCATCGGGGGTCATGGGGACATGGGGACATTGGGGGTCATGGGGGGACGTGGGGACATCGGGGGTCACAGGGGGACGTGGGGACATTGGAGGTCACGGGGACATGGGGACATCGGGGGTCACGGAGACATGCGGACACATGGAGACAGAACGGCTGGCCCCAGCGCAGGTGGCTGCCGCTCCAGCTGGGGGGACACTGGGGGTCACGGGGGGACGTGGGGACATCGGGGGTCATGGGGACATGGGGACATCGGGGGGTCATGGGGGGACATGAGGACAGACTGGCTGGCCCCAGCGCAGGTGGCTGCCGCTCCAGCTGGGGGGACAGGGGGACATTGGGGGTCACAGGGGGATGTGGGGACATCGGGGGTCATGGGGACATCGGGACACTGGGGGTCACGGGGGGACGTGGGGACATTGGGGGTCATGGGAACATGGGGGCATCGGGGGTCACGGGGGGACGTGGGGACATCGGGGGTCATGGGGACATCGGGACACTGGGGGTCACGGGGGGACGTGGGGACATTGGGGGTCATGGGGACATGGGGGCATCGGGGGTCACGGGGGGACGTGGGGACACAGAGAAGGGATACGGGGACAATGGGGACACAGGGTCAGGGGGGTGTGGGGACACGGGGAAGGGACACGGGGACAATGGGGACACGGGGACACGGGGTCAGGGGGACAATGGGGACACGGGGAAGGGACACGGGGACCACGGGGACACGGGGTCAGGGGCTGTGGGGACACGGGGATGGGACACGGGGACAACGGGGACACGGGGACACGGGGTCGGGGGGCTGTGGGGACACGGGGACACAACCTGGGGACGCGGGGACGTGCCGCAGGGACACGGCGCAGGGACGCAGGGGTGTGCGATAGGGACGTGGGGTGCACAGCCCAGGGACAGGGGGACACAGGGGGGCAGGGGGGGACCCGAGGGGACAGGGGGGGACACGGGGGGGGGACACGGGGGCCACGGGCCCCCCCCCACCTGATGCGCAGCGGCTCCAGGCGCCACAGGGAGCGCGCGTGGGTGCAGACGGCCCCCCCCTCGTAATTAACCACGCTGCTGTGGGGACACCGACGGGTCGGGGGGGTGGGCGGGAGGGTCCCAAGGGACCCCCCACACACCCCCAAAAAATTTGGGGGACCCCCCCCCAAACCTGAGCTCGCCGCCCGGCTCCGGCGCCGAGGGGCTGAGGCACTCGTCCATGTGGCCGTGGAAGAGGCGCAGGACGTGGCCGCCCGTCACGTAGCCTGGGGGGGGACACACATATAAATTTGGGGTGGGGGGGGGGTCACTCGGGGCGGGGGGGGGGCACCCAAGGGTGCTGGGCCCGCGCCCACCTTCCTCGGAGCCCGAGCAGATGGGGTTCATGTTCCACAGCGTCTGCATGAAGGAGGCGTCCGCCTGCAGCTCCCCGCTGGCCGTCGAGAGGTGCTGGGGGGGGCACGGGGGGGGGCGTCAGCGGGGAGACCCCACCAGGGGGAATCCCCAGGGACCCCCACAGGGAGACCCAATTTACAGGGAGACCCCCCCAGGAGACCCCCCCAGGAGACCCCCCCAGGGTGACCCCCTCGGGAACCCCCCCCCTAAGGACCCCCCAGGGGACCCCCCCACCCACAAGGAAACCCCCCCACAGGGACCCCCCCACAGGGACCCCCCCACAGGGACCCCC
The DNA here is from genome assembly GCF_964211835.1 of Anser anser. Lineage (NCBI taxonomy): Eukaryota > Metazoa > Chordata > Aves > Anseriformes > Anatidae > Anser > Anser anser. Next base: position 2,284,221 of record NW_028154129.1, read on the forward strand.
GCCATTCACAGGGACCCCCCATTCACAGACCCCCCCAGGAGACCCCCCCAGGGTGACCCCCTCGGGGACCCCCCCCCTAAGGACCCCCCAGGGGACCCCCCCCAAGGACCCCCCAGGGGACCCCACCCACCCACAAGGAGACCCCCCCACAGGGACCCCCCATTCACAGACCCCCCCCAGGAGACCCCCCCCCAGGGTGACCCCCTTGGGGACCCCCCCCAAGAACCCCCCAGGGGACCCCCCCCACCCACAAGGAGACCCCCCCACAGGGACACCCCCATTCACGGGGAGACCCCCCCCAGGGGGAACCCCCCCAGGAGCCCCCCCACGAAGACCCCTCCCAGGGTCCCCACACCCCCAGAGACCCCCCCGGGGACACCCCCCCCCCCCCCCCAAGGAGACCCCCTCCCAGGACCCCACACGCAGGGGGAACCCCCCCCCCCCAGCAGCTCTTGCACGCCCCCCTTTCACCACGGCCCCAGCCCTTGCACGCCCCTCGCACGCCACTGACCCTTGCACACCCCTTGCACACCGCCAGCCCTTGCACACCCCTCACATGCCCCTTGCACACCCCCAGCCCTTGCACGCCCCTGGCCCTTGCACGCCCCTTGCACACCCTCAGCCCTTGCACGCCACTGACCCTTGCACACCCCTTGCACACCGCCAGCCCTTGCACGCCCCTGGCCCTTGCACTGACCCTTGCACGCCCCTCGCACGCCCCCAACCCTCGCATGCCACTGGCCCCTGCACGCCCCTAGCGTGCCCTCGCACGTCCCCAGCCCTCGCACGCCCCTTGCACGCCACTGACCCTTGCACACCCCTCGCACACCCCCAGCCCTTGCACGCCCCTGGCCCTTGCACACCCCTTGCATGCCGCCACCCCTTGCACGCCCCTGGCCCTTGCACTGCCCTTGCACGCCCCTCGCACGCCCCCAGCCTTTGCACGTCCCTGGCCCTTGCACTGACCCTTGCACACCCCTTGCACGCCCCCAACCCTTGCACGCCCCTGGCCCTTGCACTGCCCTTGCACACCCCTCGCACGCCCCCAACCCTCACACGCCACTGGCCCCTGCACGCCCCTAGCGTGCCCTCGCACGCCCCCAGCCCTCGCACGCCCCTCGCACGCCCCTCGCACGCCTTGCACACGCACCAGGTAGCGCTCGGAGGAGACGCTGACCAGGATGAGGTCGTCGCCCACGCGCACCTTCTCGCCCTCCGAGCGCTGCTTGGACGCGGGGTGCATGGTCCACCAGCACGCCTCGCCTGCGCACACCGGGCGTGGGGGGGGGCACGCCGACACCCCCACCCGCACCCTATAGGGCCTGGGGGGGGGACGCCGAGCCCAGCAGGGAGCCCCAGCACCCCTGTATGGGCACCCTGACACTCTCACATAGCGCCTGGGGGGAGCCAAACCCCATGGGACCCCCCCCGAAACCCCCACATAGGGACCCCAAAACCCCCATATAGGGCCTGGGGGACACCAAAACCCCCATATAGGGAACCCCACAGCCCCCATATAGGGCCCAGGGGGAGCCAAACCCCATAGACACCCCCAGAACCCCAATATAAGGACGCCTACACCCCATATAGGGACCCCAAAACCCCATATAGAGACCCCAAAACCCCATATAGGGCCTGGGGGACACCAAAACCTCCATATAGGGAACCCCACAGCCCCCATATAGGGCCCAGGGGGAGCCAAACCCCATAGACACCCCCAGAACCCCAATATAAGGACGCCTACACCCCATATAGGGACCCCAAAACCCCATATAGAGACCCCAAAACCCCCAAATAGGGCCTGGGGGGGAGCCAAACCCCACAGACACCCCCAAACCCCCAAATAGGGACCCCCGCAATGTCTCCATAGGGCCTGGGGACACCCAAACCCCATAGAGACCCCCTTAACCCCCCCCCATAGAGCCCCCAAACCCCACAAAGACCCCTTAACCCCCCCCCAATAGAGAGACCAACCCCTCCAGGGACCCCTTTAACCCCCCCCAGAGTCCCCAACCCCCCCCCAGACCCCCTTAACCTCCCCAGACCCCCCCCCAACCCCCCCCGGAGCCCCCAGACCCCCCCGGCCCCGTACCCGCGGCGTCCTCCTGCAGCCCCACGTCGAAGGCCAGCTTGTCGGTGACGGAGCGCGACGTGGTCAGGCAGCTCAGGTACTGGGGGGGGCACGGGGTCAGGGGGCGGCCCCCCCGGCCCCATAGGGACCCCCCCCTCCCCCCGGCCCTATAGAGCCCCCTGGCCCCATAGAGACCCCCCTTACCCCATAGCCCCCCCCGAGCCCATAGACACCCCTCCCCGGCCCCATAGAGCCCCCCCTTACCCCATAGGGCCCCCCAAAGGCCCCCCCCCTCCCACCCCATACAGCCCCCCCAGCCCCATAGACCACTCCTAGCCTCATAGAGCTCCCCTGACCCCATAGAGCCCCCCCCAGCCCCATAGAGCACCCCCCAGCCCCATAGAGCACCCCCCAGCCCCATAGGGCCCCCCCCAGCCCCAAAGAGCTCCCCCGACTCCAAACAGCCCCCCCCAGCCCCATAGGGCCCCCCCCAGCGCCATAGGGACCCCCATAGGCCCCCCCAGCCCCATAGAGCTTCCCCGACTCCAAAGAGCTCCCCCCAGCCCCATAGGGCCCCCCCCACCCCATAGGGACCCCCCCCAGCCCCATAGCCCCCCCCCCAGCCCCATAGGGACCCCCCCCACCCCATAGGGACCCCCCCCAGACCCATAGCCCCCCCCCCCCGCCCCATAGGGACCCCCATAGGGACGCCCCCAGCCCCATAGGGCCCCTCCAGCTCCATAGGGTCCCCCCCCAGCCCCATAAGGCCCCCCCCCAGCCCATAGGGACCCCAATAGGGACCCCCCCAGCGCCATAGGGCCCCCCCAGCCCCATAGGGACCCCCATAGGGCCCCCCCCAGCCCCATAGGGCCCCCCCCTGCCCCATAGGGACCCCCATAGGGACCCCCGCCGCCCCACAGGGACCCCCATAAGGCCCCCCCCCGGCCCCATAGGGACCCCCATAGGGCCCCCCCCCCCACTCCATAGGGCTCCCCCCCCGCCCCATAGGGCCCCCCCCTCACCATGCCGCTGTGCGAGTGCCGCAGCAGGATGGCGTGGCCGTAGAGCAGCGTCCGGTGCCCGCCGCCCTGCGACGACTTGGGGGGGGGGGGGGGGGGGGGGCACACGGTCAGCGGCACGCCCCTCGTGCGTTGCACGCCCCTCGTGCAACAGCCCCGTGCGTTGCGCAGCCCTCGTGCCAGAGCTGTGTGCTTGTGCCCTGTGTGCTGCACGCCTCTCGTGCAACGCCCCCGGTGCATTGCACGCCCACGTCTCTTGTGCAACACCCCTGGTGCATTGCACGCCCACGTCTCTTGTGCAACACCCCCCCTGTGCATTGCACGCCCACGTCTCTTGTGTAACGCCCCTGTGCGTTGCACAATCCCCGTGCATTGCACGCCCACATCTCTTGTGTAACGCCCCTGTGCGTTGCACAATCCCCGTGCATTGCACGCCCACGTCTCTCGTGTAACGCCCCTGTGCGTTGCACAATCCCCGTGCATTGCACACCCACTTCTCTTGTGCAACACCCCCGTGCATTGCACGCCCCTCGTGCAAGACGCCCTGTGCGTTGCACACTTCTTGTGCAAAACACCCCGTGCGTTGCACACCTGCTTTGCACGCTACTTGTGCAAGGCACCCTGTGCGCTGCGCGCCCCTTGTGCAAAACACCCCATGCCTTGCACGCTTCTCGTGCAAAACCCCCCGTGCCTTGCACGCCTGCTTCGCACGCCCCTTGTGCAAGGCTCCCCGTGCCCCTCGCCCTGGGGGGGGCCGCAGCTGGGATCCACACGGGGCTGGGGAGGGGGGGTGGGGTTCAAGGTTCCGGGATCGGAGTGTGGGGGGGCGGTTTTTTAGGGTGGGGGGGCGCAGACGGGGCCCCCCCGGGATCCATGCGGAGGAGAAGGAGGAGGAGGAGGCCGGAGGTGAGGCCGAAGGACGGGGGGGGGGGCGGGGGGGGGGTCACAGCACCACGGTGCCACCTACCCACTTGTCCAGATCGACCCCCTGGGGAGGGCGTGGGGGGGGGGGGAGAGAGAGAAGAGAGGCGTCACGGGGGCCGGGACCCCCAGGGCCCCCCCCCACCACCCCCCCGCCCACCCATGGGTGCCCCCCCCCGGGTGCCCCCCACCCACCTCGGCGCCCGTCTCGGCGCTGTTGGCCAGCATCTCCTGCAGCGCCCGCACCGACAGCGACTGCTCCAGCACGAAGCAGCAGACGGCCAGGTCGGGGGGCACGTTCTGGGGGGGGGGGGGGCACCGGGGGGGGCACGGGGTCAGCGCGGGGTCACGGGGTCAGCGCGGGGTCACGGGGTCACCGCGGGACACCCCCCCAGTGGGGGGTACCGGGCGCCCCGGTCCGGTGACGTTGGGGTCCCCCCGTTCCGTGATGTTGGGGGCCCCACGTTTGGGGGGACGGGGTGCCCCCCCCCCAGGCGATGTTGGGGGTCCCCTGGTTGGGGTGCCCCCATGCCCAGGTCTAGGGGGTGTCCCCATGTCCCCACACCCCCCATGGGGTCCCTGTGCCCCCCCTGGGGGTCCCCATGTCCCCATGCCCCCCCCAGAGGTCCCCAACTCCCCTGGGGTCCCCATGTCCCCAGGCCCCCCCGTGGGGTCCCCACACCCCCACACCCCGCATGGGGTCCCCAAATCCCCCTGCCCCCCAGGGGTCCCCACACCCCCACACCCCTTATGGGGTCCCCAAGTCCCAATGCCTGGGGGGGGGGTCCCCATGTCCCCACAACCCCCCCCGGGTCCCTGCGCCCCCCAGGGGTCCCCGTGGGGTCCCAACACCCCCCCCCGGGGTCCCCACAACCCCAAGCCCCCCAGGAGTCCCCACGCCCCCTCCTGGGGTTCCCGTGCGCCCCCCCCGGGGTCCCTGCATCCCCGCACCCCTTATGGGGTCCCCGCGCCCCTTACGGGGTCCCTGCGCCCCCCGGGTCCCGGCCCCCACCTGGGCGTTGGAGGTGGGCTCGAGGAAGCAGAGGCGGTTGCCGAAGCCCTCGGCGGCCAGGCACAGCTTGAGCTGCTCGGCGGGCAGGGCGCTGGTGCACTGCAGCACCACCTCGTCCTCCTGCGGGGCGCCCCGACACGTCACGGGCACCCCGAAACATCAGGGGCACCCCCAGGGAGAGGCCCCAGAGGGAGAGACCCCCCCAAAGGGAGAGACCCCAAAATGGGACCCCAAAGGGAGAGACCCCAAAGGGAGAGACCCCAGGGTGGGACCCCAAAGGGAGAGACCCCAAAGGGAGAGACCCCAAAGGGAGAGACCCCAAAATGGGACCCCAAGGGGAGAGACCCCAAGGGGAGAGACCCCAAATTGGGTCCCCAAAGGGACAGACCCCAAAGGGAGAGACCCCAAAATGGGACCCCAAGGGGAGAGACCCCAAATTGGGACCCCCCAAAGGGAGA
>NW_028154129.1:2289901-2313790 GCF_964211835.1 Anser anser
GGGTCATTATGGGGGTTAGGGGGTCATTGGGGGGGTTATGGGGTCATTGGGGGGGTATGGGGTCATTATGGGGGGTTACGGGGTCATTATGGGGGTTATGGGGTCATTGGGGGGGGGTTATGGGGTTATTATGGGAGGGTTAGGGGGCCATTGGGGGGGTTATGGGGCCATTAAGGGGGTTATGGGGTCATTATGGGGGTTAGGGGGTCATTATGGGGGTTAGGGGGTCATTATGGGGGGTTAGGGGGTCATTGGGGGGGTTAGGGGGTCATGGGGGGGGTTATGGGGGGGTGATGGGGGATGACCTGCAGCGCCTCGCGCCCCCCCTCCAGGCCGACCCCAGCTGCTGTGGCTGCTGGCGGTGAGGGGGGGGCGTGGGGGGGGGTTAGGGGGGGTTATGGGGTCATTATGGGGGGTTAGGGGGTCATTGGGGGGGTTAGGGGGTCATTATGGGGGGGTTAGGGGGTCATTATGGGGGGGTTAGGGGGTCATTATGGGTCATGGGGGGGTTAGGGGGTCATGGGGGGGGGTCATACGGGGGGGACCTGTGCGCCCTGCAGCGCCTCGCGCCCCCCTTCCGCGCCGACCCCCAGCTGCTGCGGCTGCTGGCGGTGAGGGGGGGTTATGGGGGGTTATGGGGTCATGGGGGGGTTATGGGGTAGGAGAGCGGTCTGGGGGGGTCATGGGGGGGGCGCGCAAGGGGCACCCACCCACCCACCCACCCACCCGCGCCCCCCCAGCTGTCCCTGGACGCGCTGCACACGGAGGAGGAGCTGTTCGAGCTCTCGCACGGCCCGCGAGCCCGGCTGCACGCGCGTCCCGGTGAGGGGGGGGCACCCCCAGGAACCCCCCCACCCCCCCCCAAATCACCCCCGCCCCTAGAAACCCCCCAATAACCCCCCAATAACCCCCCCAATCCCCCCCCCTCCCCCCCAGCCCCCCCGGCCCCCCCCAGCGGGGATGACGAGGACGAGGACGGGGTCTTCCTCGCGGGGGGCCCCGCCGGGACGCCTGGACCCAAACGGAGCCGGGGGGGGCCCGGGGGGGGGCCCCGCCTTGCACCGCCCCCCCCCCTTGCACCAGCGCCCCCCCCGCGCTGCTGGAGGAGCTGGCGCAGCTGCGGGAGGTGAGCGGGGCACGCGCGCGTGCGAGGGCCCCCCCCTGGTGCAACGACCCCCCCAGGGGGTGCAATGCCCCCCCCCCATTTAACGCCCCCCCCCCCCCCCCGTCCCACAGGAGCGGGACCGGCTGCTGAGGAGAACCGGCGGCTGCGCCCCCCCCGCTGGGGGCCATGGGGGCCCTGAGCCTCCGCGACCCCCCCCCAAATAAAGGGGGTCCCGACCCCCCCCCCGGCCCCCCAGCCCCAATAAAAGGGGTCCTGACCCCCCGGCCCCAAATAAAGGGGGTCACGACCCCCCCCGGGCGCAGGGAAGGGGCCCGAGGAGGGGGGGGCCGGGGGGGCCGACGCATCCCCCCCCCCCTGCCGCCCCCCCCCCCCCAAGGCGTGTTCCGCCCCCCCCCCCCATAACACCGTGGGGCCGTTCCTGGCTGCTGGCGGTAGGGGGGGGGAAAATTGGGGGGGGGGGGAAAATTGGGGGGGGGGAAAATTGGGGGGGGGAAATGGGGATGGGGGGAGAGGGGCACGGGGAGGGGTTGGGGGAATTGGGGGGGGGGCGATGGGGGGGCGGGGGGGGGCGATGGGGGGGGTAAAAGGGGCGGTGGGGGGGGCAATGGGGGTGGGGGGCGATGGAGAAGGGGGGCATGGGGGGGGCAATTGGGGTGGGGGGGTGATGGGGGGGGGTAGGGGGCCTCAGCTCCCCTCCCCGCAATGCCCCCCCCTCCCCCCCCCCCATAACAGGAGCCAGCGGAGCCCCCCCCGCAGCCCCCCATGGGCAACGCGCAGCCGGAGGCGGCCAAGGCCAAGCAGCCCCCCCGGGGGGCGCCCCCCCCCGCAGCCCCCCCCCGAGCCGGGGGGGGACCCGGGGGGCAGCGGGACCCCCCCCCCAGGGGCTGCCCCCCGAGCCCCCCCCCCCACGGCAGCCGGGGCCGGGAGGGGGGGGGCCCGGGGGGGGCGGCACCGAGGAAGAGGAGGGGCAGGGCCGCGGCCCCACCGACACCCCCCGGTGCCCCACAAGCGGCCCCCGGCGCCCCACAAGTGTGTCCAGAGCCCCACGGACACCCCACGGCGCCCACAAGTGATGCCCAGCGCCCCACAGATGGCAGCCAGCGCCCCACAAGTGGTGCCCAGCGCCCCACGGACACCCACGGCGCCCCACAAGTGATGCCCAGCGCCCCACAGATGTCAGCCAGCGCCCCACAAGTGGTGTCCAGCGCCCCACAAGTGGTGCTGAGCTCCCCAGGGATGCCACGCAGCGCCCCACAAGTGGTGCCCAGTGCCCCACGGACACCCCACGGCGCCCCACAAGTGACGTCCAGAGCTCCATAGATGGCGGACAGCGCCCCACAAGTGACGCCCAGCGCCCACAAGCGGTGTCCAGCGCCCCACAAGTGACCTCCAGCGCCCCACGGACACCCCACGGCGCCCCACAAGTGACGTCCAGAGCTCCATAGATGGCGGACAGCGCCCCACAAGTGACGCCCAGCGCCCCACAAGCGGTGTCCAGCGCCCCACAAGTGACCTCCAGCGCCCCACGGACACCCCACGGCGCCCCACAAGTGACGTCCAGAGCTCCATAGATGGCGGACAGCGCCCCACAAGTGACGCCCAGCGCCCCACAAGCGGTGTCCAGCGCCCCACAAGCGATGCCCAGCGCCCCACAAGCAGTGTCCAGCGCCCCACAAGCGATGCTCAGCGCCCCACAAGCGATGCCCAACGCCCCACGGACACCCCACGGCGCCCCACAAGTGGTATCCAGCGCCCCACAAGTGACACCCAGCGCCCCATAGATGCCAGCCAGCGCCCCACAAGTGGTGTCCAGCACCCCACAGATGGCAGCCAGCGCCCCACAAGTGGATGCCCAGCGCCCCACAAGTGGTGTCCAGCGCCCCACAGATGTCAGCCAGCGCCCCACAAGTGACACCCGGCGCCCCACGGACACCCCACGGCACCCCACAAGTGATGCCCAGCGCACCCACGGACACCCCACGGCGACCCACAAGTGGTGTCCAGCGCCCCACAGATGTCAGCCAGTGCCCCACAAGCGATGCCCAGCGCCCCACAAGTGTCCAGCGCCCCCACAAGTGGTGCCCAGCGCCCCACAAGTGGTGTCCAGCGCCCCACAAGTGGTGCCCAGCGCCCCATAGATACCAGCCAGCGCCCACAAGTGGTGCCCAGCGCCCCATAGATACCAGCCAGCACCCCACAAGTGACGCCCAGCGCCCCACAGACACCCCCCAGCGCCCCACGGCCGTCACCCAGCGCCCCATAGCCACCGCCCGGCGCCGCACGGCCACCGCCCGGCCCCCCCCGGGACCCCCTCACGCCCCCCAGGAGCCCCCCAGCCCCCCACTGGGACCCCCGAAACCCCCCGGGGACCCCCTCCCACCCCCCCGGGACCCCCTCACGCCCCCCGGGGACCCCTCAGCCCCCCCTGGGACCCCCAAACCCCGCCCGGGGACCCCTCACAGCCTCCCGGGCCCCCCCAGCCCCCCCCCGGGATCCCCCCGCCCTGGCCCTTGGTCACCTTCCCCTTCAAGGCCGGGGGTCCCGCGTCCCCCCCGGCTTCCGCCCCCACTCTGCCCCACCTGGGGGGGGCCGCGCCCCCCGCTCGCCCCCCACGGGGCGCCCCCCCCGCCCCTCCTCCTCCCCTGCCCCCGCTGCTGCCCCCGGCCCGGGGCAAAGGCAAGCGAAGGGGGGGCGCCAAAGCCAAGCCCCGCCGCCCCCCCCCAGAAGCAGCCCCCTGAGGGGGGGGTGCGGGGGGGGCAGAGCCGCCCCCCCCTCCCGCTGGCCCCCCTTCGAGGTGGGGGGGTCCTGCCCCCGCCGCTGCCACTGCAAGCACCGCGGCCCCCCCGGCTGCCCAGGAACGTCAGGGCCTGGTGAGTGGGGGTTTGGGGGGGGGGGGGTCGGGGGGGTTTGGGGGGGTTGTGCCCCCCCCCCACCTTTCTGACCCCCCCCCCCCGTGTCCCGCAGGCTGGCCAGGTCGCTGCGCCCCCCCCCGAGGTGCTGCGGGGCTGGGAGCAGGACGGAGGAGACGGCGCCTGAGCCCCCCCCCCCCCCCCCCAAAATACCCCCCTGTTGTGCCCCCCCCCTTTAAAAAAACCATTAAAAGCCGGGGAGCCGCTGGGGCGTCGTCATTTTGGGGGGGGGACACCGAAAATTCGGGGCTGGGGGGGCCCCAAGGGGTCACTGACAAGGGGGCTGCGAGAAGCCAGGGTTTATTGAAGGGGGGGGGCACGGGGGGGGGGACGGGGGGGGTGGATGAGCCCCCCCCAGCCCCCCCATAGAGAGAAGCCTTTAAATAGCTTAGAAAACACCTGGGGGGGGGGAAGGGGAGGGACCCCAAAAGGGGGGAGACCCTAAATGGGGGGGGAGACCCAAAGGGGGGGGGGGGAGACCCCAGATCGGGGGGGGGGGGCGACCCCGGAGGAGGGGGAGACCCTAAATGTGGGGAAGGAAACCCAAAATAGGGGAAAGGAGACCCAAAAGGGGGAAAAGGAGACCCAAAAAGGGGGAAAGGAGACCTCAAATGGGGGGAGACCCTAAATGGGGGGGAAAGAGACCTAAAATGGGGGAAGGAGGCCCCAAATGAGAGGAAGAAGACCCCAAATCGGGGGGGGGGTGACCCCGGGGGGGGGGGGAGACCCAAAACGGGGAAAAGAGACCCAAAATGGGTGGAAGAAGACCCTAAATTGGGGGCAGGAGCCCCCAAAGGGGGGGGGAAGGAGACCCTAGATGAGGGGAAGGAGACCCAAATCGGGGGGGAAGGAGACCCCAAATCGGGGGGGGAGAGACCCTAAATGAGGGGAAGGAGACCCCAAAGGGCGAAAGGAGACCCCAAATCGGGGGGAGGTGACCCTAAATGAGGGGGGGGGGGACCCTAAAATGAGAGGAAGGAGGCCCGAAACGACGGAAAGAGACCCGAACGGGGGGAAAGAGACCTGAAACGGGGGAAAAGGACCCAAACCGGGGGGAAGGAGCCCCCAGCCGGGGGGGGGCCGGCCGGGGGGGTCCGTGGGGCGCCCCCCCCCCGCCCCTCAGACGATCATCTCGAGCTGCCGCGCGTACTCGACGAGCTGCGAGGCCAGCTGGGGCGCGGGGATGGGGGCGTCCTCCGCCTTGCGCGGCCGCCCCCCGAAGCCGTAGCAGCCGCTGGGGCCCAGCACCCAGCCCGCTGCGGGAAACGGGGGGGGCGTTAACCCGGGGGGGCCCCGAGGGGTGCGGGGGGGTTTCGGGGGGGTCTCGGTACCTTTTTGGCGTACTCGGTCATTTTTTTGGGGGAGGAGAAGAAGAGGACGCGGGCGGCCTCGGCGAAGAGGATCTGCTCGTACGCCTTCTCGATGCAGCCGGCGATCTCGTCCCTTTTTTGGGTGAAAGGGGGGGTTAAAAGGGTTTTTTTATTATTTTTGACTTTTTTTTTTAATTTATTTGGGGCACCGAAGGGGAGGGGAGAGCCTAAAGGGGCGGGGGGAGAGCCTAAAAGGGGAGGGGAGAGCCAAAATTGGGAGAAGAGACCCAAAACGATGGAAAGGAGACGCAAAAGGGGGAAAGGAGACCCTAAAAGGGGGAAGGAGACCCTAAATGGGGGGGAAGGAGACCCTAAAGGGGGGGAAGGAGACCCTAAAGGGGGGGAAGGAGACCCTAAAGGGGGGAAGGAGACCCCAAAAAGGGGGGAAGGAGACCCCAAAAAGGGGGGAAGGAGACCCCAAAAAGGGGGAAGGAGACCCAAAAGTTGGGGGGGGCGACCCTAAATTTGGGGTAGGAGACCCCAAATGGGGGGAAAGAGACCTACAGTGGGGGAAAGGAGACCCAAAATGAGAGCAAGGAGACCCTAAAGGGGGGAAAGAGACCCAAAAAGGGGGGGGGGGGGGAGCAGACCCAAAACAGGGAAGGAGACCCTAAAAGGGGGGGAAAGGAGACCCTAAATGAGGGGAAGGAGACCCTGAATGAGGGGAAGGAGACCCCAAATTGAGGGGGTGACCCTAAAAGGGGGTAGGAGACCCCGAAGGGCGAGTAGGGGACCCAAAACGAGAGGAAGACGACCCCAAACGGAGAAAGGAGACCCCAAATGGGGGGGAGGAAACCCCAAATGATGGAAAGGAGACCCCAAATCGGGGGGGCGACCCTAAACGGGGGGAAGAAGACCCGAGGGGTCTCTGACCGTATGGTGTCGAGCAGGATGTCGATGAAGAAGGTGTAGCTCTCGGCGGGGATGTTGCCCTTGGCCAGGAACACCTTGTTGTAGCTGCCCTCCATCAGGTACTGCGGGGGGGGGAGGATGAGGAGGGGACGAAGGCTCCCCGGGGGGCACCCAAAGGTGCTGGGGACCCCCCCCCAGACCTGCTCGAGGGACACGGGGTGCTTGATGTAGACGTTGCTCTGGATCTCCTTGGCCGGCAGCCGCTCGAGCTCGGTGTGGAACTCGGCCCACGCGGTTTTGGGACAGGAGGAAGAGGAGGTTGAGGCCGAGGAGCTGGTGCTTGGAGGCCGACTCGGGGAGCTCCTCCCTGCGGGGGGGTCCCCGTTATTTGGGGGCCCCCCCGGGGGTTTGGGGACCCCCCCCCGGGGTTTGGGGGACCACTTGTAGTCGAAGTAGTAGCACTTGAGCTGCGCCATGTAGCGCTCGAAGGAGGGGATGTCCTTCTGCAGGATGCTCCACTGCGCCCCGATCTCCAGGATGTCCCCTGGGGGGGCCACCGAAAGGGGGGGGGCACGTCGGGGGCCGTCCCGAACGCCGCCCCCCGCACGCAAACCCTACCCCCAAAGCCCGGCTCTGTCCAAAACCCCCCCCCCCCCCAGCCCGTCTCCATCACGAATTCCGGCCAAAATCCCCCCCAAAATCCACCCCCCCCCCCAAACCCTGTCCCTGACCCCAAATCCTCCCCCATCCCCCTTCCCGACCCCAAATCCCCCCCCAACCCACCCCAAACCCCACTCCCCTAACCCCAAATCCCCCCCCAAACCCCCTCCTTGACCCCAAATCCCCCCAAATCCCCCCCCAAAGCCCCCTCCCTGGCCCCAATCCCCCCCAAATCCCCCTCCCTGGCCCCAATCCCCCCCAAATCCCCCTCCCTGGCCCCAAATCCTCCCCCATCCCCTTCCGACCCCAAATCCCCCCCACCCACCCCAAACCCCACTCCCTAACCCCAAATCCCCCCCAAACCCCCTCCTTGACCCCAAATCCCCCCAAATCCCCCCCAAAGCCCCCTCCCCAACCCCAAATCCCCCCAAACCCCCTCCTTGACCCCAATTCCCCCCCAAATCCCCCCCCAAAGCCCCCACCCCGGCCCCAACCCCCCCCCAATCCCCCCAAACCCCCCTCCTGACCCCAAATCCCCCCATCCCCCTTCCCGACCCAAATCCCCCCCCAACCACCCCAAACCCCACTCCTAACCCCAAATCCCCCCTCCAGACCCCCTCCCAAACCCCAAATCCCCCCCAAACCCCCTCCCTTGACCCCAATTCCCGCCCAAAGCCCCTCCCCAAAGCCCCTCCCTGACCCCAAATCCCCCCCAACCCACACCACACCCCACTCCCTAACCCCAAATCCCTTCCCCGGCCCCCTCCCCAACCCCAAATCCCCCCCAAATCCCCCCCCAAAGCCCCCTCCCTGGCCCCAATCCCCCCCAAATCCCCTCCCTGGCCCAAATCCCCCCCAAAGCCCCCCCCAAAGACCCTCCCTGGCCCCAAATCCCCCCCCAATCCCCCCCAAAGCCCCCTCCCTGGCCCCCAACCCCCCCCAATCCCCCCCACACCCCCCTCCCTGACCCCAAACGCCCCCCAGGCCCTCTCCCCGGCCCCAAATCCCCCCCCAAGCCCCCCAAGCCCCCCACTCTGCTGCCGGCTGAGCCGCGTGCCGCCGGTGGGCAGGAAGTTCAGCTCCAGCAGGGCCAGCTGCGGGGGGGGGGAAAAGGGGGCACCGGGACCCCAAAATGGGGCACCGGGACCCCAAAATGGGGCACCAGGACCCCCAGGAACCTGCAAACCCGGTCCAGAGACCCCCAGAGACCCCCAAACAAGGCCCAGAGACCCCAAAACACGGCCCAGGGACCCCCAAAGACAACCCAGAAACCCCAAAACAAGGCTCGGGGACCCCAGAGAGCCCAAAACAAGGCCCAGGGACCCCTGGGGACCCCCAAACCAGGCCCAGGCCCCCCAGAAACACCCAAACAAGGCCCAGAGACCCCATAACAAGGCCCCGGGACCCCCAAATACAGCTCAGAGACGCCCAGGAACCCCCAAACCCCACCCAGGAACCCCCTGAGACCCCAAACACAGCCCAGGGACCCCCAAACATGGCCCAGGGACCCCCAGGGACCCCAAAACAAGGCCAAGAGACCGCCTGAGACCCCCAAACCAGGCCCAGGCCCCCAGAAACACGCAAACAAGGCCCAGAGACCCCATAACAAGGCCCCAGGACCCCCAAATACAGCTCAGAGACCCCCAGGGACCCCCAAACCCCGCCCAGGAACCCCCTGAGACCCCAAACAAGGCCCGGGGACCCCAAAACAAGGCAAAGGGACCCACAAACCCGACCCAGGGACCCGCAAGGACCCCCATAAAAGGCCCAGGGACCCCCAGGGACCCACAAACCCAGTCCAGAGACCCCCAGAGACCCCCAAACAAGGCCCAGAGACCCCAAAAAAGGCTCAGGGACCCCCAGGGAGCCCAAAACAAGGCCCAGGGACCCCCACACACGGCCCAGGGACCCCTCGAGACCCCATACAAGGCCCAAGGACCCCAAAACAAGGCAAAGGGACCGCCAAACCCAGCCCGGGCCCCCCCAGGGACCCATAAACCCGACCCAGGGACCCCCAAATACACCCCAGAGACCCCCCAGGGACCCCAAATACAGCCCAGGGACCCATAGAGACCCCCCCGGGGACCCCGAAACAAGGCCCAGGGACCCTCAGAGCCCCCCCAGATACAACCCGGGGACCCCCAAACCCGGCCCAACCCCCCCCCCCGGGCGCCCCCCCCCCCGCGCTACCTTGAGGCGGCCGAGCGCCTCCCCGCACTTGCCGAGGTTGGGGCTCTTGCGGGCCCACTCGCCCTTGAGCTGCTCGTACATCCCCGCGGCCGCCCGCAGCCCGCCCGCCTCGGCGCCGTTCAGCACCAGCCCGCCCGCCGCCATGGCCGCCCGCCGTGAGTCGGCACCGACGCGCGACAGCGGCGCGACAGCGGCGCCGCGCCTGACGGCAGCACCCCCCCCCGCTGCCGTGGCAACGCCCGCCCGCCCTCGGAGCCCCGCCCCCTGCTGCCATAGCAACCGCGCCCCGGCGTCTAACCACGCCCCCGCTGCCGCGGCAACGCCGGCCGGGCCTCGCGGCCGCGCCCCGCCGCTGCCATGGTAACCCCGCCCCGCCCCCCGCCTCGCTTGACGGCCGCCCCCGTCGCCACGGTGACCCCGCCCCCGCCGCCATTTTAACCCCGCCCCCGTCGCCATGGCAACGCCCGGCCTCCCCTGAACTCTAATGGGGGGGGGGTCCCGTACGGCCTGCAGGGCCCTAAACATCCTATAGGGGCCCTAAACATCCTATAGGGGCCCTAAACACCCGTACGGGGGGCCCGTACAGCCTATAGGGGTCCCATATAGCCCTATAGGGGCCCTAAACACCCGTACGGGGGGCCCGTACAGCCTATAGGGGTCCCATATAGCCCTACAGGGGTCCTAAACGCCCGTACAGGGGGCCCGTACAGCCTAGAGGGGCCCTAAGCATCCCCATAGGGGTCCTAAACACCCTTACAGAGGTCCCATATACACCATAAGGGGTGTATACAACCCTATGGGGGTCCTAAACATCCCTATAAGGGGCCCATACACCCCCTTTTTGGGGGGGGGGGGGGCATACAGCCCTATTGCGTCCTGTACAGCCCTATAGGGGTCCCTTACACCTATATGGGAGTCCCATGCACCCCTACGGGGGTCTCATACAGCCCTATGGGGGCACCATACAGCCCTATAGGGGTCCTAAACATCCCTATAAGGGGCCCATACACCCCCTTTTTGGGGGGGGGGGGGGGCATACAGCCCTATTGCATCCTGTACAGCCCTATAGGGGTCCCTTACACCTATATGGGAGTCCCATGCACCCCTATGGGGGTCCCATACAGCCCTATGGGGGCACCATACAGCCCTATAGGGGTCCCATACGCCCCCTATGGGGTCCCATACACTCCTAAACACCCCCCATGGGGTCCCCCAGACCCCCCCCCACCCCCCCAGCACCCCCAGCCCCCTATAGAGTCCCCAGCCCCCCCAGACCCCTATGGCCCCCCCCCCATATGCCCCGACCCCAAAGACACGCTGCGAGCCGGCGGCTTCCCGGGGGGGGTTTTTTTTTTTGGGGGGCCGGGGGGGGACCAGCGCCACGACAGCCCCGCAGCCCCCGGGCGGGCCGAGCCGCTACGAAACCGGGGTTAAAAAGGGGGGTTTTAGAAAAAAAAAAAAAAAAGAAAAATAAACCCCGCGCTACGAGAGGGCACCCCGGGATCTGGGGGGGAGGCGTCGGGACCCTATAGGGGGGCGGGGACCCTATGGGAACGGGGGGGCAGGGGGGGGACCCTGGGGGGGCGCAGCTCCCTGAGAAGACCCCGGGGGGGTGGGGCACGGGGATCCCAAGGGTGCTTGGGGACCCGGCGGGGGCCCTGGGGGACGTGGGGACCCTATGGGGACCCTATGGGGACCCTATGGGGACCCAACAGGGCATGGAGGCCCTAGGGGGACATGGGAAGCCCAGGGGGACCCTATGGGGACATGGGGAGCTTATGGGGACCCTAAGGGGACACGGGGACCCAACAGGGACGTGGGGACCCTGTGGGGACACGGGGACCTCGTGGGAACGTGGGGACCCCAGGGGGACCCTACTGGGACATGAGGATCCCAAGGGGACCCTATGGGGACATGGGGACCCTATGGGGACACGGGGGTGGCAGAAGCACCCTGGGGGGACATGAGACCCTGAGGGGACCGGGGGGTGGCAGGAGGGCCTTGAGGGGACCCTATAGGGTCCTGGGGAGGACATGGGGCTGGCAGGAGGACCCCGAGGGGACCCCATGGGGACTCTATGGAGACAGGGGGACCCCGAGGGGACCCTGTGGGCACCCTGTGGGGTCAGGGGGATGGCAGAAGGGCCTTGAAGGGACCCTATAGGGACCTGGAGGGGACATGGGGCTGGCAGTAGGCCCCTGAGGGGACCCTGTGGGCACCCTATGGGGACAGGGGGACCCCAAAGGGACCCTATGGGGCCACCAGGGGCACCCTATGGGGACGTGGGGCTGGCAGAAGGGCCTTGAGGGGACCCTACAGGGACCTGGAGGGGACACGGGGCTGCCAGGAGGCCCTCGAGGGGACCCTATGGGGCCACCATGGGGACCCTATAGGGACCCTTTGGGGACAGGGGGACCCTGAGGGGACCCTATGGGGCCACCATGGGGACTCTATGGGGACCCCGAGGGGACCCTATGGGGACATGGGGCTGCCAGGAGGCCCCTGAGTGGACTCTATGGGGCCACCATGGGGACCCTATAGGGACCCTTTAGGGACGGGGGGACCCTGAGGGGACCCCTATGGGGCCACCATGGGGACTCTATGGGGACCCCGAGGGGACAGGGGGACCCTGAGGGGACCCTATGGGGCCACCACGGGCACCCTACGGGGACAGGAGGCTGGCAGGAGGACCCCAAGGAGACCCCGTGGGCACTCTACGGGGACAGGGGACCCCCGAAGGGACCCCGTAGGGACCCTATGGGGACATGGGGCTGGCGCGGGAGGCTCCGTCCCTCACCACACCGCCACTGCGCGCCCCTCGGGGTCCCCATTGCCCCCCTTGCCCCCCCACGTCCCCGTGCCCAACCCCCTCGTCCCCATTGCCCCCCCACGTCCCCGTTGTCCCCGTCGGGTCCCCGTTGCGCCCCCCCGGCCCCTCAGAAGCCCTGGATGTGGCAGTAGGCCTCGAGGCTGGCGAAGAGCACGTAGAGCAGCCAGAGGCCGAGGAAGAGCGCGGCCGTCAGCAGCTTGGGGGCGCGCGGCCCCCCCAGCTCGCCCCCGATGGGCGGCCGCCGGCGGTAGAGGAGGACGCCGATGCAGACGAAGGCGAAGATGGTGAAGAGGGTGACGGAGAAGGCCAGGGTGCCCGTCTGCACCTCGAAGTCCCGGCCCTGCGCCGCCCAGTAGATGGCCGCCACCGACCAGGCGACGCCGAGGCCCAGGAAGACGTTGACGGCGTTGGAGCCGGTGACGTTGCCGATGGAGGCGTCGGCGCACTGGTCCTGCAGGGCGGCCACCTTGCTGGCGAACGTGTCTGCGGGGCGGGGTGGGGGACACGGGGGTTCGGGGACCGGGGGGGGACACGGGGACACGGGGATTGGGGGCGTGGGGTGTGGGGAGGTGGGGATTGGGGAGGTGGGGACGTGGGGAGAGGGACATGGGGATATGGGACACGGGGACACGGGGACACAGAGGCAGAGGGATGGGGACATGGGGATGGGGACATGGGGACGTGGGGATATGGGGACGTGGGGACATGGGGACATGGGGACATGGGGACATTGGGACATGGGGATGGGAACGTGGGGACATGGGGATATGGGGATATGGGGACATGGGGACGTGGGGACAGGAACATGGGGATATATGGGACACGGGGACACGGGGATTGGGGGCGTGGGGTATGGGGAGGTGGGGATTGGGGAGGTGGGGATGGGGAGGTGGGGACGTGGGGAGAGGGACATGGGGATATGGGACACGGGGACACGGGGACACAGAGGCAGAGGGATGGGGACATGGGGATGGGGACATGGGGACATGGGGACATGGGGATATGGGGATATGGGACATGGGGATATGGGGACGTGGGGATATGGGGATATGGGGACATGGGGATATGGGGACATGGGGACATGGGGACATGGGGATATGGGGATATGGGACATGGGGATATGGGGACGTGGGGATATGGGGATATGGGGACATGGGGATATGGGGACATGGGGACATGGGGACATGGGGACGTGGGGATATGGGGATATGGGGATATGGGGACGTGGGGATATGGGGATATGGGGACATGGGGATATGGGGACATGGGGATATGGGGACATGGGGACATGGGGACATGGGGACATGGGACATGGGGATATGGGGACGTGGGGACGTGGGGATATGGGGATGTGGGGACATGGGGACATGGGGACATGGGGATGGGGACATGGGGATATGGGGACATGGGGATATGGGGATGTGGGGGCAAGGGGACACAGGATGGGCATAGGGACATCAGCACAAGGGCACAGCATGGGGACACGAGGACCCGCACCCCATAACTGTGTCCCCCCACAGCCTCCGTCCTCTCCCCCTGCTCCTTGTCCCTGTTCCCAGCCCCATCCCCAACCCAATCCCCATCCCAATCCCACCCCATCCCATCCCAATTCCATCCCATCCCCATCCCCATCCCAATCCCATCCCACCCCAATCCCACCCCAATCCCCATCCCAATCCCAATCCCAATCCCATTCCATCCCAATCCCATCCCCATCCCATCCCATCCCAATCCCATCCCCACCCTAATCCCACCCCAATCCCAATCCCAGCCCCGCCCCGCACCGGGGATGGAGGTGCCGAGGGCCACGAAGACGACGGCGTTGACGGAGTCCTTGAGGCCGACGGTGCAGCCGAAGTGCGCGGCCAGGTCGCCGATGAGCGCGGTGAGGACGCCGATGAGGAGGATGGAGACGCCGAAGCAGGCCCAGCCGTTGCAGTACTCGGTGGGGGGCACGCAGGCGAACAGAACCTTCCAGAAGACGGTCAGGAAGTGCATCACGTAGTCGAAGCACGACGGCAGCCGCTCCTCCCGCCCGTCCTCCTCCTCCTCCTCCTCGCCTGGCGACGAAGGCCCCGTCAGCCCCCGCGGGGACGGCCCCAGGGCCGTGCGGCCCCAAAACGTGGGGCCGTGTCCCCAAAACCTGGCACCGTGTCCCCAAAACTCGGCACCATGCACCCCCAAAAACTGGCACCGTGTCAATAAAACCCAGGGCTGTTTGTCCCCAAAACCTGGCACCGTGCGGTCCCCAAAACTTGGCACCGTGTCCCCAAAACCTGGGGCTGTTTGTCCCCAAACCCTGGTGCAATGTCCCCAAAACCTGGCACCGTGCGGTCCCCAAAACTTGGCACCGCGTCCCCAAAACCTGAGGCTGTCCATCCCCAAAACCTGGGGTCGTGTCCCCAAAACCCAGGGCCGTGTCCCCGTAACACAGGGCCGTGTCCCCAAAACCTGGGGCCACGTCCCCGAAACCCGGGGCTGTGCGCCCCCAAAACTTGTCACCATGTCCCCAAAACCCGGCACCATGCCCCCAACCCCTGACGCCATGCGCCCCCAAACCCCAGCACCAGCCCCAAAGCCACCCCCTGCGCCCCACACCGTGCCCCCAGAGCCAGGCGCCCCCCCTGTCCCCGTGTCCCCCCCCCGGTGCCCCCCGGCGCCCCCCGGACCTGCGCTGACGGTGATGGCCTCGAGGAACTGCTCGCGCCACGAGTGCGTCCCGATGACCATGGCCAGGTTGGTTTTCTTGATCAGCTTGTCCACCGTGTTCTGCGGGGGCGGGCGGTGAGACCCTGGCCCTGAGCCCCCCCGGACCCCCTCCCCAAACCCTCCCGGGCCCCCCCCGTGGACCCCCCCTGCCTTGAAGTCGTAGGACTCCTCGATGACGACCTCCAGCCGGCAGTTCTCGCCCAGCACCGGTTTGCCCATCTCGGCGATGCGCCGCGCCTCCTCCTCCTCCGCCGACAGCTTGCGGTCGCCCTCGGCTGCGGGGACGCCGCGTGGGGACGGGGACGGGGCGTGGGGACGGGGACACGGTGCGGGGATGGGGCGTGGGGACGGGGACATGGCATGGGGACACGGTGTGGGGACGGGGACACGGCATGGGGACGGGGTGTGGGGGCGCAGTGTGGGGCTGGGGACACGGTGCGGGGACAGGGACACGGTGTGGGGACAGGGACACGGTGTGGGGCCAGGGACATGGTATAGGGATGGGGACGTGGCACCAGGACGTGGTGTGGGGATGGGGACGCAGTGCGGGGCATGGGGACCTGGCGTGGGGATGGGGACACGGCACCGGGACGTGGCGTGGGGACGGGGACGTGGCGTGGGGACGGGGTGTGGGGCACGGGGACGCGGTGTGGGGACAGGGACGTGGCACAGGGACAGGGACGTGGCACTGGGCCACGGCGTGGGGAATGGGGCTGCGGTGTGGGGCACGGTAGGGGCACGGGGACACGGGGACATGGCTTGGGGACCTGGTAGGGGCATGGGGACACGGGGCAGGGACACGGGGACATGGCACAGGGCAGGGCATGTGGCACGGGGACACGCGGGGACAGGGGACGGGGGATGCAGGGCTCGGCAGGGACGCGGGACCCCAGCCCCGGGCAGCCAAGGGAAAGCGAGGAGGAGGAGGAGGAGGAGAAGGAGGAGGAGGAGGAAGGCTCCTACCTTGGCTCAGCAGGAGGGCTGCAGAGGGGAGAGGGCAGCGGTCAGAGGCTGCCCTGTGTCCCCCCCATGTCCCCGTGCCCCCATGTCCCCCTGCGCCCCGCCATGTGCCCCCCCATGTCCCCGTGCCCCCCCGTGCCCCCCGCGCCCCCGCCCGTACCCGAGATGCCGCGTTTCAGCCAGCGGGGCTGCCCCAGCTCGATGAAGAAGTTCTCCCTCTTCTCGTACTCCTCGGCGTCCACGATCTTCACCCGCAGCGTTTTCCTGCGCCGGGGGGGCACCGGCCCCGTCAGGGGGTGCGGGGGCGGCCCCCCTACCCTCCCCCCCCCAACCCCCCCGGAGCCCCGTCCGTCTGTCCGTCCATCTGGCCGCCCATCTGCCCTCCCAGCCAGGGCTCCCCGGCCGCCCCCGCGGCCACCCGTCTCTGCCGGCTGGCCGTTTGGCCGGCTGGCCGGCCTCCCCTTCGTCCCCTTGTCCGTCCCTCCGTCCGTCCGTCCGTCCGGGTGTCCCCCCATCCGTCTGTCCATCCGTCCTCCCCTTCATCCACCCCTCTGTCCTCCCCCCTGCCCGGAGCACACAAGCAGGGGGCACACGAGCAAGGGCTGAGCGTGCAAAGGCTGAGCGCGCGAGGAGTGCACGAGCACGGGGCACACAAGCAGGAGCTGGGCGTGCAAAGGATAAGCTCACCAGGGGTGCACAAGCAGGGGCTCACAAGCAGGGGCCGGGCGTGCGAAGGCTGAGCACACAAGGAGCGCACAAGCATGGGGCGCACAAGCACGGGGTGCACAAGCAGGGTCCGGGCGCGCGAGGCCGGACGCGCGAGGGCTGCACAACCACGGGGTGCCCGAGCAGGTCCGGGCGCGCGAGGCCGGGCACCCGCGGGCGCACTCACGCCGTCTCGTCGTTGCGGAACTCGAGCTCCCCGCAGGCGTCCTCGTAGTCGACGCCGCCGCCGCGGGCCGTGCCCTCCACGGTGCGGTAGGGCAGCAGCACGGTGCCGCGGGCGCCCGAGCCGCGCAGCACCGTGGCCTCCAGCGCGCCCTGGCACTCGCTGACGTGCAGCAGCCGGTCCTGGAAGGCGAAGATGCCGGCGTGGTCGTCGTCCAGGATGGTGACGGTGGCCACCAGCGGCGTCACCAGGCGGCCCTTGGGGTGCTCGGCCGAGTCGGCCTCGAACATGCCCTCGGCGTCGCCCACGCGCAGGTTGAGCAGGCGCACGAAGAAGTGCTCGTCCTCCTCGAAGATGTCGTCGTCGATGATGCCGATCTGCAGCTCCTTCTGCGTCTCGCCCGGCTTGAAGATGAGCGTCCCCTCGCTGTACTCGTAGTCGGAGCCCGCCTTGGCCGAGCCGTCCTCCGTCTTGTAGTCCACGTAGAAGGTGTGGTTGGCCTCGGCGCCGTGCTGGCACGCCACCGACAGCGTCACCGAGCCGCAGTTCTCCAGGCAGTGGTAGGCGCAGGGCTCGAAGAAGATGCGGCTGCACGCCTCCTCCTCGGCGTCCGACGGCACCTCCAGCAGCGCCGAGGAGCGCTTGGAGAACTCGGCCACGTGCTTCTTGAGGACGTTGCCGGCGCCGGTCATCATGCGCGTGGCCTGGATGCGGTAGAAGGCGCGGCTCTTCTGCTGGTGCAGCAGCGCGCAGTAGTTGGCCATCTCCACCAGCTGCTCCAGCTCCTTCTCGGGGTGCTTCTGCTTCAGCTCCTTCAGGATCTGGATCACCTCGCGGCGGCTCTCGTCCAGCTCCTTCTCCTCGGCCGTGGGCGCGGGCAGCGCGGGCGAGGCGCTGACGGCGCTGACGGCGGTGACGGCGGCGGGGGCGGCGGCGGCGGCGGAGCCTTCGGCCTCGCGGCGTTCGGCGGGCGGGAAGCCGCCGTCCAGCTCGATGCCCTTGGGCAGCTCGCCCTCGGTGCCGATGATGATGCCGCTGCGCGGGTCGGCGCGGTAGCGCTTGTAGACGTACTTGTAGAAGAGGAGGCGCTTGTCGGCCGCCCAGGCGAAGACCACGCAGACGGGGAAGAAGACGAGGGTGAGGAGGGCCTCCCACACCTGCACCACGCCGGGCGAGATGACGGCCAGGATCAGGTAGAGCCAGATGTAGGCGAAGATGCTCCAGGAGGCGGTGACGAAGAAGACCCGCAGGTGCTTGATGCGGCGGCTCTCGCCGCTGGGGATGACGTAGACGCAGACGGCGATGACCACGAACATGTTGAAGGCGGCGCTGCCCACGATGGTGCCGGGGCCCAGCTCCCCCGCCTGGAAGTTGTGGCCGCAGACCTCGATGACCGAGAGCAGGATCTCGGGCGCCGAGGAGCCCAGCGCCATCAGGGTGAGGTTGGAGACGGTCTCGTTCCAGATGCGCACCGTGCCGATGCTGGTCTCCCCGTTGGCCTTGGTGATGGTGATCTCCTTCTCCTTGGAGGTGATCACCTCGATGGAGGCCATGAAGCGGTCGGCGATGATGGAGACGCCCAGGAACATGTACATCATGGCCACGAAGTAGACGATGGCGCGCGCCGCCTTGTCGCCGAAGGAGGGGTTGTCGGGCTGCCAGACGGGCAGCAGGACGCCGGGCTGGCACCGGTTTGAGCCCTGGCACGTGCCGGTGCCGTTGGCCTCGGCCGCCGGCTCGGGGGCGCAGGGCTCGGCCAGCAGCAGCGCGGCCACCAGCGCCGCCCGCCGCGCCGCCATCCCGGGGCCTGCGGGGAGAGGGGGGGTCAGCGCCGGGGGGGCAGGGGCGGGGTCGAGGTCAGGGTCAGGGTCAGGGTTGGGATTGGGGTCAGGGTTGGGGTTGGGATTGGGGTCGGGGTTGGGGTTGGGGTTGGGGTTGGGATTGGGATCGGGGTCGGGGTCGGGGTCGGGGTTGGGGTTGGGGTAGGGTTGGGGTTGGGATTGGGATCGGGATCAGGGTTGGTCGGGGTCGGGGTCAGGGTCGGGGTCAGGGTCGGGGTTGGGGTTGGGGTCGGGGTTGGGATTGGGATCGGGGTCGGGGTCAGGGTTGGGGTCAGGGTCGGGGTTGGGGTTGGGGTCGGGTTTGGGTTGGGGTTGGGATCGGGATCAGGGTCGGGGTCGGGGTCAGGGTCGGGGTTGGGGTCGGGGTTGGGGTCGGGGGGCAGGCAGCGGCCTCCGTCCTGCGCCGCAGAGGCCGTGTGGTGCTGGGGGGGGAACCGGGGGCCTCTGGGGGCAGGGCTGTGGGGAGGGGGCGACGCAGTGGGGTGGGGGCAACGTGGTGGGGCTGGGGAGGACGTAATGGGGCTGGGGGCAATGCAGTGGGGCTGGGGGCAATGCAATGGGGCTGGGGGCAATGCAGTGGGGCTGGGGGCAATGCAATGGGGCTGGGGGCAATGCAGTGGGGCTGGGGGCAATGCAATGGGGCTGGGGGCAATGCAGTGGGGCTGGGGGCAATGCAGTGGGGCTGGGGAGGATGCAGTGGGGCTGGGGGCAATGCAATGGGGCTGGGGGCAATGCAGTGGGGCTGGGGGCAATGCAGTGGGGCTGGGGACGATGTAATGGGGATGGAGAGGTTGCAGTGGGGCTGGGGACGACGCAGTGGGTTTGGGGGCGATGCGGCGGGGCTGGGGTCAGCGCGGCGGGGCTGGGGGCTGCGGGTGACGCCCAGCAGCGGGTCCGGGCCGCAGCGGCGGGGCCCCGGGGAGCAGCGAGGGCCGCGGCCGCCCACGGCTCCGGGGGCGCGTGGGGTGCGTGGGCGCGCCGAGGCTCCGCCCTGGCAACCGCGTTGTTCCCATGGCAACGGAGGATGGGAACGGCTAAAAAAAGGGTGATGGAGGGGGACGGGGGACCCCGAACGGGCTGGGGGGGGGCTCGGGGCTGCTCTCCCCCCACCCCCCCCCCGCCTTGGCGCCCCCCCATGCGCCCCACAGCGCTGCCACCTCTGCCCCATGGGACCCCACGGGGAGATGCAGGGAGAGGAGGCATCGGGGCAGTGCCCCATAGCGCTGCCCCATAGCGCTGCCCCATAGCGCTGCCCCATAACGCTGCCCCATAACGCTGCCCCATAACGCTGCCCCATAGAGCTGCCCTATAGCGCTGCCCCATAACGCTGCCCCATAACGCTGCCCCATAGGGCTGCCCCATAACACTGCCCCATAGCGCTGCCCCATAGCATTGCCCCATAACGCTGCCCCATAACGCTGCCCCATAACGCTGCCCCATAGAGCTGCCCTATAGCGCTGCCCCATAACGCTGCCCCATAACGCTGCCCCATAACGCTGCCCCATAACGCTGCCCCATAGTGCTGCCCCATAGCATTGCCCCATAGCGCTGCCCCATTGTAATACCCCATAGCACTGCCCCACTGCACTGCACCGCCCCATAGCGCAGCCCCACAGCCCCCCCCCACCCCACAGCACAGCCCCACAGCCCCTCTCCGTCCCCCCAGCCCCACCGCTCTGCCCCACCGCCCCCTCCCCATGGCACCAGCCCCCCCCCCCGCCCCTCGGTGGGTGCCGGAGCCCCCCCAGCGGGGCCGGATCCTGCCCCAAGCCCCCCGGGCGCCGCAGCCCCGGGGCCGTCACCGCGCTGGGGCACGAAGCCACCGGCCCCGTCCCGCGGCCCCGCTCCCTGGGGGCCGGCGCCTCCGCTGCGAGCGCGAGCCAGGGCTGTAATTAATTTAATGGCCTCATTACCAGCGGCTGGGGGAAACAGCATTAAAGCGTCCGGGGGGTTCGGTCTGGGGGAAGGCGGCAGCGCCAGGCGAGGAGGCCGGCGGCGTGCGCGGCCCCAGGGCCCACCGGGGCTGTGCCCCGGGTCCTGTCCCCATGCCCTGGGTCCATGTCCCCATATCCCCATATCCCCTATCCATATCCCCATGTCCCCATGTCCCCATGTCCCCATTCCCCATGTCCCCATGTCCCCATATCCCCGTGTCCCCGTGTCCCACGTCCCCATATCCCATGTCCCGTGTCCCCACGTCCCCATATTCCATGTCCCCATGTCCCCATATCCCCATGTCCCCGTGTCCCCACGTCCCCATATCCCATATCCCCATGTCCCCATGTCCCCATATCCCCATGTCCCCGTGTCCCCATGTCCCCATATCCCATGTCCCCATGTCCCCATGTCCCCATATCCCATGTCCCCATATCCCATATCCCATATCCCCATGTCCCCATGTCCCCATGTCCCCATGTCCCGTGCCCCGTCCCCATCTCTTGTCCCCGTGCCCTGTCCCCACGTCCCACCCCAGTGTCCCGTGTCCCGTCCCCGTGTCCCGTCCCCCTGTCCCGTGTCCCGTCCCCGTGTCCCACCCCAGTGTCCCCTGCCCTGTGCACGTCCCGCTCCTTCATCCCCGTGTCCCATCCCCACCTCCCCGTGTCCCATCCCCATGCCTCTTCCTTATCCCTGTCCCCGTCCCCAGATCCCATCCCTATTCCCAACCCCGTACCCCGTCCCCATCCCTGTCCCCATATCCCGTCCCTGTCCCCAGATCCCGTTCCCACATCCCGTTCCCGTCCCCGTCCTCGCCCCCATAGCCCATCCCCGGCCCCATCCCATATCCCGGCCCCAGCCCTGACCCCATAGCCCCTTCCCGTCCCCACATCCCGTCCCTGCCCCTATGTCCCGTCCCTGTGTCCCGTCCCCGTCCCCGTCCCGGTTCGGTCCCGGCAGCTCCTCGGGGAACCCCCGGGGGTGTCCCCAAATCCCCCGGGGGTGTCCCCAAGGCCCCGGGGGTGTCCCCAGTCCCCCGGGGGGGCTGCCCCGGCCCCGAGCGTCGCCCCCGAGGAGGAGGAGGAGGAGGAGGAAGAAGGGGGGGGGGGGCACCTGATGCTGCTGCAGAAGCGGCCGGGTCCGGGATGCGCCCCCCATGGGGGGGGCACCCACGGGGGGGGGCACCCACGGGGGGGGCACCCAAGGGGGGGCACGGAAATGGGGGGGGACGATACGGGGGGGCGTCCCCACAGCCCCTTCCAGAAGCATCCAGTGGGGGGGGGGAATTGGGGGACCCCCCCCCCAATTTTTGGGCTGGGGGAAGCCGGGTGCCCCCCCCCCCCAGCGCCTCCCCGCAAGGAGCCGGGGGGGGGCACGGCCACCCCCCCCTCCTCCTCCTCTTCATCCCCCCTCCTCCTCCTCCTCCTCCCCACCCCCTCCCGTTGCCCCCCCCAGCACCCACCCCGTGCCCCCCCTTTCCTCCCCGCCCCCCAAATTTCCCCGTTCCCCCCCCCCAAAAACGGGGGCGCCCCCCCCCAGCCACCTGTTCCCACCCACGGGAACTCCGCGTGGGTTCGCCCACGGGCCGAGCCCCCCCCCACGCGCCCCCCCCCGGCCCCCCCGCGCCCACCCCCACCCCTCGCCCCCCCCCCGCCCCGTGCCCCCCCCGGCCCCCCCCCCCGGCCCCCACCTGCGCTGCGTCCCCGCGCCCCGCTCCGTTACTTCTCCATGGCGCTGCCGCGAGTGGGAGGGCGGCGGGGCCGGGGGGGGGCGGGGGGGGGCGGGGAAATTGGGGGGGGGGGCGGGGAGCTCAGCCCGATGCTGCCCCCCCCCAAAAAAAAAATAAAAAAAACCCTCCGCCGTTCAGCACCGGGAACGCGGACAGCGCCCCCCCCCCCCCCGGGTCCCCCCCCGCATCAGGTCCCCCCCCGTGCCTCAATTTCCCCCCCGAGCCCTCGTTGCCCCCCCCGAGCCTCATCGCGCCCCCCCCCTTGTCTATGCCCCCCCCCCCCCCGTGCCTATTTACCCCCCCCGGTGTCAGTCCCCCCCCCCAACCCCAAAAAGGGGGGGGTCCCACCCCCCTGCACCCCCTCTTGGCATCCCCACGCGGGGGGGGGGGGGGCGCCACCTCTTGGCCCCCCCGCGAGGCTTTGGGGGTCCCTGGTGCGTGACCCCCCCCCCAAAAAAAAGCTGGGGGGTCCTTCCCCCCCCCCCGCGTTGGCAGGGGGTCGGTGGCGGGGTGGGGGGGTGCACATTTGGGGGGGGGCCTTCAATGGGGGGGTCATTGGGGGGATTAATTTGGGGGGGGTCACTGGGGGCTTTGTGGGGGGGTGGTTTTGGGGGGGCGGTTTTGGGGGGGCGGCGCTTTATTGATGAACGCTTCATTAGCAGGAGGCTTTTATTAATAAGAGGCTTTATTGGGGGGGGGCTTTATCAAGGGGGAGGGCTCGGGGGGGGGTCTTTCTTTACGGGGGGGGCCCCACGGGGGGGTCCCCGCTCGCGTCCACGCCGGGGCCACTTCTGCTGCTGCTGTCGCCGTCCTCTTCCTCGCCGAGGGTCCCGGGGGGGTCCCATCCCGGGGGGTCCGGGGGGGGGGTCACGTCCCCGCCGCCCCCCCGGGGGGCCCCGCGCCCTTCGCGCCACCTCCCTGCGGAGCCGCTCCAGGAGGCAGCGGGCGGTGGGCACCAGGCTGTGCTGGGGGGGGGGGGGAGCAAAACGGGGTGAAAAAGGGGAAAATAAAGACCGGGGGGGGGGCGAGGTGCCCCGGGGGGGGGTCCGGGGGGGGCACCTGCAGCACGTGCAGCCCCTTGAGGCAGCCCACGGCCAGCTCGCTGAGCCCGTCGCCCGTCAGGTCTGCGCAGCGCAGCGCCAGCAGCGGGCTGGGGAAACGCCGCGACCACGCCAGGCGGAACCCGCGCCCCCACGGCCGGAAGCACAGCAGCTCCTGGGGGGGCACCGGGGGGCAGCGGGGGGGCGGGGGGGGTCAGGGGGTCGGGGGCGGGGGGCCCCCTGCGTGTCCTTCCCGCCCCGTCGCCGGCCCCGTCGCCTTTGCAGCGCTAATCGCCATCCCCACCCGCGGCCTGACCCTAATCTCCATCCCAAACTGATCTCATCCCAAATCCCAACCCCAATCCCATCCTCGTCCCCAATCCGCTTCCATCCCAGTCCTAATCCCCAACCCTACCCCAATCCCAATCCCGTCCTCGTCCCCAATCCCGCTGCCATCCCAGTCCTAATCCCCAACCCTACCCCAATCCCAATCCCATCCTCATCCCATCCCAGTCCTTATCCCCACCCCAATCCTAATCCCCAATCCCATCCCATCGCCACCTCATCCCAATCCCAGTCCCCAACCCCATCCCATCCCCATCCTTGTCCCCAACCCCAGCCCGCCCTTTTACCTCCCCAGCCCCGTTTTACCCCCCTGCCCACCCCATTTCGCCCCCCTCGGCCCCCCTTGACCCCCTAACCCCCCCTTGACCCCCATACCCCCCACCCCCATTTAACCCCCCTGCCCTCCCCATTTCACCCCCCCAGACCCCCTTTTACCCTCCTAACCCCCCGTAATCCCCTTTTTACTCCCCTAATCCCCCACTTTTACCCCCAAGCCTCCCATTT
>NW_028154129.1:2313990-2365322 GCF_964211835.1 Anser anser
TTCCTCCCCCCCATCCTCCTCCTCCCCCCCACCACAAAGTGGGGGGGGGGGGGGGCAGGAAGGGGGGGGGGACTTTTGCCCCCCCCCCCCCCACCCCCCCCCCAAGGGGCTGCAGCCCCCCCCCGGGGGGCGGGAGGGGGGGCACAGAGAATTGGGGACCCCCCCTCGGCGGGGGGGGGAGCGGCTCAGCCCCCAGCCTGCCGCCGGGGCGGTGCGCAATTAAATATGGGGGGGGGGGATTTTTACAGGGGGGGGGCGCGAAGCAGGGGGCGGGGGGGGTCCCCGGGGGGGGGTCCCGGAGGGGGGGGGCGCGGGGGGGTCAGCGCAGGTCGTCCTCCTCGCCCTGGATGGTTTTCTTGATGCGCAGCAGCATGGTGGTGAGCCACTGGTCCAGCCGCGAGATGGCGTCGTACTCCTTCACCTGGGGGGGGGCATTTGGGGGGGGGGCATTTTAGGGAGGGGGGGGCATTTTGGGGAGGGGGGGGCACGTTGGGGGGGGGCGCTGGGCCGGGACCGGCAGCCCCCAGAGCCAACCGGGGGGAGGAAGGTGGCGAGATGATAGGCGGAGGGGGGGGATTTTTTGGGAGGGGGGGATTTTTTGGGGACGGGGGGGGCATTTTGGGGTGGGGAGGGGTATTTCAGGGGGGGGGGGGCATTTTGGGGTGGGGGGGGGACACGGGGGGGCTGCCCCCCCCAGGGGTGCACCTACCGCGTCGGTGTAGGCGTCGGTGTTCTGCTCCTCGTGGGCGTCCAGCAGCTTCTGCGGGGGGGGGGGGGGGGATAAAAATCAGACACAGGAAAATGGGGGGGGGCACAGCGCC
This sequence comes from Anser anser, assembly GCF_964211835.1. NCBI lineage: Eukaryota > Metazoa > Chordata > Aves > Anseriformes > Anatidae > Anser > Anser anser. The sequence goes on from NW_028154129.1 coordinate 2,314,812, forward strand.
CCCCCGCCCCCCCCCCCCAAAGAGGGGGCAGGGTCTGGGGGTGCCCCCCCCCCACACACACACAGAGCCTTGCTGCTTTGGGGCTCCCCCAGGGCAGGTTTGGGGAGTGGGGGGGGGGGAATGGATTGGGGGGGTGCAAAAATGGATGGGGGGGGGCAAATGGATGGGGGGGGCCATAAATGGATGGGGGGGGCCCCAAACGGATTGGGGGGGGGCCTCATCATGCCCCCCCCCCCGCCCCCCCCCATCTCGCCTTGAGCAGCTTGCACTCCCGGGAGTCGGAGAAGGCCGGGAACATCTCCTCGTACTTCTGCACCGCCAGCTGGGGGGGGGCATAAATCGGGGGGGGGGCACGGCTCAGCACCGGCCCCCCCAGCACCGCGCCCCCCCCCCCCGTGCGTGTGCCCCCCCCCCCACCTTGGCGTTGAGCATGTCGACGCAGAAGTGGCAGAGCGCGGCGCGGAAGAAGTGCTCCTTGGCGCTGTACTTGAGCAGGGGGCTGTCCATGGCGCTCGTGCCCACCTGGGGGGGGGGCAACGGCGTTGAGGACCCCCCCCCGGACCCCCCCCCGGCCCCGGGACCCCCCCCCCCGGCCCGACCTGCTCGTAGATCTCCAGCGCCTTCTGGTACTGCTCCAGCTGCGCCGCGTACGTGGCCACCTTCAGCAGGCACTTGTTGGCCGAGCTGGGGGGGGGGGCAAGGGGGGGGGCAAGGGGGGGAGCTCAGCGCGCTCAGCACCACTCCCCCCCCCGCCCCGAGCCCCTTTTTAGGGTGAAAAAGGGGTTTTTTGGGGCGCGGGAGCAAGGTGAGCTTCAGGAGGAGGCGGGGGAGAAGGGCTCAGCAGCACCCGACCGCAGCCCCGCGCCCCCACCCCAACCATCTCCCCTCACCTCCCCCCCCCCCCGCCGACCCATTTTTAGGGTGAAAAAGGGGTTTTTTGGGGCACGGGAGCAAGGTGAGCTTCAGGAGGAGCTGGGGGAGGTGCTCAGCGCGCTCAGCACCACCCCGCTCACCCCAACCACCTCCCTGCACCCCCATCCTGCTCACCCCAACCCTGCACCCCCCGCATCCCCTCGACCCATTTTTAGGGTGAAAAAGAGGTTTTTGGGGCATGGGAGCAAGGTCAGCTTCAGGAGGGGCAGGGGGAGAGGGGCTCAGCACGCTCAGCACCACCCCGCTCACCCCAACCACCTCCCTGCGCCCCCATCCTGCTCACCCCAACCCTGCACCCCCCGTGTACCCCCGACCCATTTTTAGGGTGAAAAAGAGGTTTTTTGGGGCGCGGGAGCAAGGTCAGCTTCAGGAGGGGCAGGGGGAGAGGGGCTCAGCGCGCTCAGCACCACCCCGCTCACCCCAACCACCTCCCTGCGCCCCCATCCCGCTCACCCCAACCCTGCACCCCCCCGACCCATTTTTAGGGTGAAAAAGGGCTTTTTTGGAGCCCTGCCACACGGCCGCCTTCAGCAGGCCCCCGCCGGGGGTGCTCAGCGCGCTCAGCACCGGCGCCCGGCCCCCGTTTTGAGGCCAGACCGGGGTTTTTTGGGGCCCGTACCTGTTGGACTCCTCCCCCTTGTAGTAGTCGGCCGCCTGCTCGTAGTGGGCGATGGCCTGGGGGGGGGACACAAAACGGGGTCAGCTCCCCCCAAAAAAGCAACAGGGGGTGATAAAAATCATATAAAAAAGGCAAAAATCCGTAAAAACCCATCCCGGGCGCGCTTCCGAGCCGCCCCCGCGGCCCCCCCCCCCCGGGCGCTGCCATCTGCGCGGGGGAGCGCGGCCAAGAGGAGGCACAGAACGGGGGACGGGGGGGGCTCCCCCCGCAGAGGAAAACCCGTTTTTGCCGTTTTTTGGCCCGATTCGGGGCGCTGTGCCCGCTGCCAGCAGGACGGGGACACGGGGCGGGGGGGGGGCAACGCGCACCCCGGGGCAGGGCGGGGTTCGGGGGGCAGCGCCGCGATGGGGACCCAGAGCGGGGAGCTCGGGGACCCCCCGGGAAGTTTGGGGACCCCCCGGGGAGCTCTGGAGGTTGGGGACCCCCCCCCAGGAGACTGGGGACCCCTCGGGATCTCCAGAGCTTGGGGACCCCCCAGGGAGTTTGGGGTCCCCCAGGGAGCTCGAGACCCTCTGGAGCTTGGGGTCCCCAGGGGAGCTTGGGGTCCCCCGAGGAGCTTGGGGACCCCCCGGGGAGCTCAGGGACCCCCAAGGACCTTGGGGCCCCTCCAGTGCTTGGGGTCCCCCCAGGGCTTGGAACCCCCGGGAGTTCGGGGTCCCCCTGGGCAGCTTGGGGACCTTGGGGAGCTCAGGGACCCCCGGGGAGCTCAAGACCCTCTGGAGCTTGGGGTCCCCCCAGAGTTCAGGGTCCCCCAGGGAGCTTGGGGTCCCCTGGGGAGCTCGGGGACCCCCAGAGCTTGGGGTCCCCTGGGGAGCTCGGGGTCCCCCAGGACCCCAGGAGTTCAGGGACCCCCAAGGACCTTGGGGCCCCTCTGGAGCTTGGGGTCCCCCCAGGACTTGGAACCCCCGGGAGCTTGGGGTCCCCCCGGGGAGCTCAGGGACCCCCAGGACCCCCAGGGAGCTTGGGGACCCCTGGGGAGCTCAGGGACCCCCCAGAAGCTCAGGGACCCCCAGGGACTTTGGGGTCCCCCAGGGCTTGGAACCCCTGGGAGCTTGGGGTCCCCCCAGGACCTTGGGGAGCTCAGGGACCCCCGGGGAGCTCGGGGTCCCCCAGGGAGCTCGAGACCCTCTGAAGCTTGGGGTGCCCCAGAGTTCAGGGTCCCCAGGGAGCTTGGGGACCCCCGGGGAGCTCGGGGACCCCCAGAGCTTGGAACCCCCTGGGGAGCTTGGGGTCCCCCAGGACCCCCAGGGAGCTCAGGGACCCCCAAGGACCTTGGGGCCCCCCCAGGACTTGGAACCCCCGGGAGCTTGGGGTCCCCCCGGGGAGCTCAGGGACCCCCAGGACCCCCAAGGAGCTTGGGGACCCCCGGGGACCCCCAGAGCTTGGAACCCCCCGGGGAGCTCGGGGTCCCCCAGGACCCCCAGGGAGCTTGAGACCCTCTGGAGCTCGGGGTCCTCCAGGACCCCCCAGAGCTTGGGGGACCTCTGGGGCTCGGGACCCCCGGGGAGCTCAGGGACCCCCCAGAGCTTGGGGTCCCCCGGGGAGCTGCGGGACCCCGGGGAGCTCAGGGTCCCCAGGAGCCCCCCCGGAGCTCGGGACCCCCCGCCCCCCCCCCCGGGCCGTACCTTCTCGATGTCGACCAGCTCGGCCTCGTAGATCTCGGCGATGGCGACGTGGTGCTTGGCCGCGATGGTGAACCGGCCCTGCGAGCACGGGGGGGGGGGCACGCAGCTCGGGGGGGGGCACGCAGCTCCGGGGGGGCCGCGGGCAGCCTTCGGCCTCGCCAGCCTCCTCCTCCTCCCCCCGCCCCCCCCCAGCAGCGTGCCCCCACTCACCATGTCCGTGTAGATCTCGATGGCCCGGATCAGGCAGTTAATGGCCTCTGGGGACACACGGGGGGGGCTGGGGGGGGGCTGCGGGGGGGCGCCGCTCCCGGCCTTCCTCCTCCTCCTCCTCCTCCTCCCGGCCTCCCCTCAGCGTCTGCTCCAAAACGCCCCCCAAAAGGACCCAAAACGACCCCCAAAGGGACCCAAAAAAAACCCAAAAGGGACCCAAAAAAACGCCGCCAAAAGGACCCCCAAAAAAAAGGGACCCCCCCAAAAAACCAAAAGGGACCCCAAAAGCGCCCCCAAAAGAAAAAAGGGACCCCCCCAAAAAAAACAAAAGGGACCCCAAAACGCCCCCCCAAAAGGGACCCCAAAAACGCCCCCCCAAAAGGGACCCCAAAACGCCCCCCCAAAAGGGACCCCAAAACGCCCCCCCAAAAGGGACCCCAAAAACGCCCCCCCAAAAGGGACCCCAAAAACGCCCCCCAAAAGGGACCCGGAACAAGCTCGGGGAGGGAAATTGAGGGGGGACGGAGCAAGGGGCCCCCCAAATCCTGGCACCCCAAAACTGGGGCACCCTGAAATCACAGCACCCCAAAATCAGGGTGCCCCCAAATCACGGCACCCCAAAACCAAGGTGCCCTGAAGCTGGGGCACCCCAAAAACAGGGAACCCCAAAAGCAAAGCACTGTGAAATCGGGGCACCCTAGAACTAGGGCACCCCCAAACGACAGTGCCCTGAAACTGGGGCACCCCAAAATTACGGCACCCCAAAACCAGGGTGCCCCAAAATCATGGCACCTAGAACCAGGTCTCCCCAAAACCGTGACAGCCCCCCCAAATCATGACACTGCCAAACCAGGGCACCCCAAAACCACAGGACCCCAAAACCGGGTTGCCCCGGAACCGGGGCAGCCCCCCCCAAATCACGACACCCCCAAACCCCGGCACCCCAAAATCACAGCAACCTGGAACCAGGTCGCCCCCAAACCAGGGCAACCCCCCCAAATCATGGCACCCCAAAACCAGGGCACCCCCAAACCACAGGACCCCAAAATCAGGTTGCCCCAAAACCGTGACAGCCCCCCCAAATCATGACGCCCCCAAACCAGGGCACCCCAAAACTGGGGCAGCTCCCCTAAATCACGACACCCCAAAACCACGACACCCTGCAACCAGGTCACCCCCCCCAAATCATGACACCCCAAAATCACAGCACCCCAAAATCACAGCACCCCGGAACCAGGTTGCCCCAAAACCGGGGCAGCCCCCCCAAATCATGACACCCCAAACCAGGGCACCCCAAAACCACCGGACCCCAAAACCGGGTCGCCCCGAAACTGGGGCGGCCCCCCCAAATCACGACACCCCCAAACCCCGGCACCCCAAAATCACGGCACCGCGGAACCAGGTCGCCCCCAAACGATGGCAGCCCCCCCAAATCATGACACCCCCAAACCAGGGCACCCCAAAACCACAGGGACCCAAAATCAGGTCGCCCCGAAACCGGGGCGGCCCCCCCAAATCATGACGCCCCCAAACCAAGGCACCCCGAAATCATAGCACCCGGGAACCAGGTCGCCCCAAAACCGGGGCAGCTCCCTAAATCACGACACCCCAAAATCACGACACCCTGGAACCAGGTCGCCCCCCCCAAATCATAACACCCCCAAACCCCAGCACCCCAAAATCACGGCACCCCAAAACTGGGGTGCTCCGAGATCATAGCACCCTGCAACCAGGTCACCCCCCCCAAATCATGACACCCCAAAATCACAGCACCCCAGAACCAGGTCACCCCTGAACCGCAACAGCCCCCCCAAATCACAACACCACCAAACCCCGGCACCCCAAAATCACAGCACCCTGGAACCAGGTCGCCCTGAAACCGGGGCAGCCCCCCCAAATCATGATGCCCCCAAACCAGGGCACCCCAAAACCGGGGTGCCCTGAAATCACAGCACCCTGGAACCAGGTCGCCCCAAAACCAGGGCAGCCCCCCCAAATCATGACACCCCAAAACCACAGGACCCCAAAGCTGGGTCACCCCAAAACCGGGGCAGCCCCCCCAAATCACGACACCCCCAAACCCCGGCACCCCAAAATCACGGCACCGCGGAACCAGGGCACCCCGGAACCGGGGCAGCCCCCCCAAACCCCAGCCCCCCCCCAAACCCCGGCCCCCCCACCTTGGGGGTCGGCCTTCTTGAAGGCGTTGCCGGCATCCACCAGGCTGGTGGCGGCGTCGTGCTTGCTCTGCAGCTGCAGGTGGAGCTGCGCCGCCTGGCAGAAGGCGTTCCCAGCGGCTGCGGGGGGGGGGCACGGGCTCAGGGGGGGGCCACGGAGCCCCCCCCCCACCCCCCCAAATCCTCAGGACCCCCCCCCAAAAACAAAACGCACCGCTCCAGTTCTTGGCCATCTTGAACATGTTGGCGGCGCGGGCGTAGAGCTCGCACGCCTCCTCCATCCGCGACGAGCCCCTGCGGGGGGGGGGGCACGGGGGGGGGTCATGGCGGGTTGGGGGGGTCGGGGGGGGTCCCAGCACTGCCCTGCATGAGGCCGCCCCCCGAGCCCCCCCCCCCCCAGCCGGGGGTAATTTGGGTCAAGGGCTCCCAGCCCCCTGCTCCCCAAAATTAAAGTTATAGCGGTGGGGGGGGGGGGCAGGAGATTTGAGGGGGTCTGGGGAGGGCCCTAGAAGAAGGGGGGGGGTCTGGGGGGGCCAATCCCCCCCCCCCAGATGGAGCCGCCCCCAGCCACAAGCTCACCAGCGGGATTTTATCTTTTTTGGGGGTTTTCAGCACCCCCCCCCCCCCAAGGTTTTATCCCTTTTTTGGGGTTTAACCCCCCCCCCGCCCCTCCCATTGCCCCCAGCAGCCCCCCCAGATCACCTTCAGCACCCCCAAAGCCCCCCCAAAGCCCCCCCAACAATTCCCCAAGGTCCCTGCAAGTGTCACTCACACCCCTATGGCCCCCCCCAAAAGCCCCTCAGCACCCCCCAAACCCCTCCAATCCCCCATCAGCCCCCCCCCAAAGCCCCTTCAACCCCCCCAGCCCCCTCACATCCCCCCCAAAGGCACCCAAAGGCCCCCCCACCCCAAATCCCCCCAAATGCCCCCAAACCCCCTTCAGCCCCCAAAGTTCCCCCTCAGAGCAACCCCCAGCCCCCCCAAACCCCCTCAGACTTGCTCAACCCCCCCCCCCCCAGCCACCCCCAAAACCCCTCCGACCCCCCCAGCGGCCCCCAAAACCCTCCCCAGTCCCTCTATCACACCCTGAACCCCCCCGAAATGACCCCACAGCCCACTCAGCCCCCCCCAAACTCCTCCAACCCCCTCCTCAGCCCCCCCACATCCCCTCGAAGCGACCCCCACACCCCTCCCAGCCCCCAAATCCCCCCTAAAGGCCTGCTACACCCCCATCAGCCCCCCAAACCCCCCTCAGCCCCCCAAAACCTCCCCAAAAAGCCCCTCAAAACCCTCCAACCCCCCTCCCACACCCCCACCCCCCCGCCCCCCCAAAACCCCTCCAACCGCCCCAGCAGCCCCCAAAACCCTTCTCAGTCCCCCATCACACCCCAAATCCCCCCGAAATGCCCCCAAGCCCCTCTCAGCCCCTCCAAAACCCCCCCAAACCCCTCCAGCCCCCCTCCCACACCCCCAGCCCCCCCAGCCCCCCCAAAAACCCCTCCAACCCCCTCCTCAGCCCCCCCTGCATCCCCTCAATGCCCCCCCCAAACCCCTCCCAGCCCCACAAAACTCCCTCTTCAACCCCCCCCCACACCGCCAGCCCCCCCTCAAACCCCCCCAGTCCCCCCAACCCCCCCCAACCGCCTTGTCAGCCCCCCCCACATCCCCTCAAAGCCCCCCCACACCCCCTTCAGCCCCCCCAAACCCCTCCAGCGCCCCTCCCACACCCCCAGCCCCCCCAAACCCCTCCAACCCACTCCTCAGCCCCCCCCACACTCCTCCAGCCCCCGCAAACCCCTCCAACCCCCTCCTCAGCCCCCCCACATCCCCTCAAAGCCCCCCCACAGCCCCCTCAGCCCCCCAAAACCCCCCCAAGCCCCTCCAGCCCCCCTCCCACACCCTCAACCCCCCCTCAGCCCCCCCCAAAACCCCTCCAACCCCCTCCTCAGCCCCCCTCACATCTCCTCAGCCCCCCCACACCCCCCTCAGCCCCCCAAAACCCCTCCAGCCCCCCTCCAGCCCCCCCAAACCCCCCCCACCCCTCTCCTAAACCCCCCCCACCCCTCCCAGCCCCCAAATCCCCCCGTAAAGCCCCCCCAAAACCCCCCCCAACCCCCCCCACACACCCAACCGCCCCCCAGCCCCCCCCAGCCCCCCCAGCCCCCCCCCAGCTCACCCGAAGAGGCCTCCGAGGAAGGAGTGCGCGCCCCGCACCTTCCGCTCGGCCTCGGCCAGCAGCTGCAGCGCCTCCCGCTCCTTCCCGGCCGGCTCCATGGCGGCCGCCGCTGCCCGCCGCCCCCGCCACGTGACCCCGCCGCCCCCGCCACGTGACGCCGGCGCGGCGCTCCCGTTGGCTGCCCGCGCGGGTCACGTGGAAGGGGGGAGTGGGGGGAGAGAGAGCCCGCGGCGCTTCCGGGTGCGTGGAGGGGAGCGGCGCCCCCTAGCGGAGGGGAGGGGGAATTGGGGGTTAATTAGGGAGGGAGGGTAAAGGGGGGTAATTAAAGGCGGGGGGGGTTAGGGGAGGGGAATGGGGACGCGCTCCCCAGGTGGGGGCGGAGGGCCCTGCCCAAGGCTGGGCACCGTGGGCCCGAAAGTGGCTATTTTGTCCTCTAAAAAAAATATTAAAAAATGAAGAAAAATGATAAAAAACGGGGATTTTGACCCAAAGGGAAGGCGGGGGTCAGGCTGCAAAGAGGGGCTGGGGGTGGGAGGGGGGGCGCGGAGCTGCTCCGCTCACCCATGTGCTGACATCGCGACCAGCATGATGACATCATGACCTCCCCGATGACATCATGACGTCCGCGATGACATCACGACACCCGTGATGACATCATGGCTACTGCGATGACATCACGGAGAGCATGATGACATCACGGCCACAGCGCTGACATCACGGCCCCGACCTCACGCCGCCACCCCTCTGTCAGGGGGTGGGAGCCGGTGATGCAGCGACCGACAACCCCCCCACGCCCCCCTCCCCCACCCCACCCCCAATTTCCCCAAATCCCCCCAAATTCGCCCCAAATCCCCCCCCGAAAACCCGGCGCAAGCCTCCCACGGAGGCGCGGTGCGTGGCTGGGGGCAGCCTCCTTCCTTCCCAGCGGGAACTTTTGAGAGGAGCCCTGCACGCAGCACTTCCAGGTGAAAGGGAAGCGCTGCCCGGACACGGAGCCGAGCGGCTAACGAACCCAGACGCTAACGAGCCGAGCGGCTGACGAGCCGAGTGGCTAACGAGCCACGCTCCCTCGCGGGGGATCCCTTCCCGAGCCGGCTCCGCGGCGGCGTCCGGCCGTCCGCCTGGGTACGACCGCCGCGTCCCCAGGGCTTCGGCTGCAGCCGGCTCCGCACTCCCGGCGGGGTTTTTAACGTTTTCTCCCCCAATTTCAGGGCAGGAGGCGATGGCGGCGGAGGCGAGCGCCCGGCGCCCGGCTCCCTTCTCCCAGAGGCACCCCAAGGCCGAGGAGGGCGGCGAGCCGCGGCCCAAGGAGGAGGCGGCCGACGAGCCGCTGCCCCTCGCCGCCCAGCCCTACCCGCAGACCCTGCCCGGTACGTGCGCCTTTTGGGCTCGTTTCCCCCAAAAAACGCAACCCCAGGCACGCCTACGGGGGCCGCGGCGCCGTCCGAGCAGCAGGGCTGGAGAAGCACCCAGGAGGCGGAGGGGGTTGGGGTGGCCGGTCCTCAGGGGAACGGGGAATTTTGGGGTTCGTGGTGGTCCTCGGAGGAAAATTCACTTTTTTTGTATCTGTCCTCAAAGGAAAGTTGATTTTTTTGGGTCTGTCCTCGGAGAAATGTTGAGGTTTTTGGTCCCCGTTGGTCCTCAGAGAAATGTTGAGTTTTTGTGCCTGTCCTCAGAGGACCGTTGAGGTTTTTGGGTTCATGGTGGGCTTCAGAAGAACATTGAATTTTTTGGTTTACGTCAGTGTCGTCTGCCCCTAAAGAAACATTGAATTTTTTTTGTGTTTGCCCTCAGAGAAACGTTGAGTTTTTGGCTTCATGGTGATCCTCAGAAAAACGCTGAATTTTTCAGTTTATGGTGGTGTCGTTTGCCCCTAAAGAAACGTGGAGTTTTTGTGTTTGTCCTCAGAGAAACGTTGAGTTTTTGGGTTCACGGTGGTCCTCAGAAGAATGTTGAATTTTTTGGGTTCACGTTTAATTTTTTTGCGTTTGTCCTCAGAATAACCTTTTTTGGTTCGTGTTGGTCCTCAGGACGTCGTTTTTCGGTTTGCGTTGGTGCCGCGTCTGTCCTCGGAGGAACGTTGAGTGTTTTGGTTTCCTTCTCCTCCAAAGAACGTTGGTTTTTGGTTCACGTCGGTGTCACGTTTTTCCTCAGAGAAACACTGAGGCTTTCGGTTTGCGTTGGTCCTCGGAAGCGTTGAGTCTTGCGCGTTGGTCCTCAGAAACGTTGAGTCTTGCGCGTTGGTCCTCAGAAGCGTTGAGTCTTGCGCGTTGGTCCTCAGAAGCGTTGAGTCTTGCGCGTTGGTCCTCGGAAACGCTGACTTTTTTGGCCTGTGCTCACCCCCAGAGGAACGCTCAATGGCTTTGTTTGTGCTTGCCCTCAGAGGACGTCCCCGCGGCCTTCGGCACGTACGGCGTGGCGGCCAGCCTGGGGCCGGCAGCGGCGCGGCGGCGCAGAGAGAAGAGCAGCGGGCAGGAGGGCGCGGGCGGCGGGCTCTACGCCGACCGCCGCAAGTCCAAGGTGTGGAACTACTACACCAAGCTGGGCGACGCCTACGTGGAGTGCAACGTCTGCAAGAAGCAGCTCTCCTTCCACAACAGCACCACCACCATGCGCGAGCACCTGGTGAGGAAGCACAGCATCCGCGACACGCCGCTGGCGCAGCTCAAGGACGACCAGAGCCCCGAGCCCGAGGCAGCGGTGCACGAGGCGAAGCGGCCGCGGCAGACGCCGCCGGAGAGCGGCCCCTACCACGGCGCGCCCTGCTCCGACGCCAGGGCCGAGGTGATCCTGGAGCTGGTGCTGGAGATGATCTTCCGCGACCTGCACCCGCTCTCTGTGGTGCGGGACAAAGGCTTCGGGCTCCTCCTCGGCTACCTGGAGCCCGCCTTCGCCCTGCCGGCGCCGGCGCGGCTCGCCGGCATGCTGCGGCACCGCTACGGCGCGGTCAAGCAGCGCGTGGAGCGCTACCTGCAGACGGCGCAGGCCCTCGTGGTGTGCCTGGAGCGGTGGGCGTCGCGGCTGGGCCACAGCTACCTGAGCATCTCCGCCAGCTTCATCGACGGCGAGTGGCGGCGCGCGCGGTGCCTGATGGAGACGCAGCGAGCGCGCCGGGACGAGGGCGAGGGCGCTCTGGGGGAGAAGCTGCGTGCCGTGCTGGCCGAGTTCGGGCTGCCCAGCCAGGCGGTGTTCTGCGTGGTGCACGACAGCCCGCAGCCGCCGGCGGCGGCGGCGCACGGCTGGGCCGGCCTCTGCTGCGCCGCTCGCGTCCTCCACCTCTGCATCGAGGCAGGGCTGGAGGTGGAGCAGGTGCAGGAGGCGCTGAGCGGCGCCCGGGGCATCGTCAGGTTCTTCGAGCGGGACGCCAAGGCCAGCGGCTGCCTGACCAGCAAGCTGGAGGCCCTCAACAAGTCCCAGCTGAAACTGGTGCTGGACGCGGGCTCGCGCTGGATAACCACCATGGAGATGTGCGAGAGCCTCCTGGAGCTCAAGTGGGCCATCCTGTCGGTGCTGGAGGAGCACCCCCGCGGCGCGGCGGCCGTCCAGAGCCTGGCCGACCACCAGTGGAAGCTCCTGCAGGACCTGGTGGCGGTGCTGAGGACCATCAAGATCGCCGCCTCCTTCCTGCGCGAGGAGCAGAACGCCTCCGTGTCCGCCCTCATGCCCTGCGTCCACGGCATCGTCGCCGCCATCGGGCAGCAGGCGGAGGAGGCCGGCGCGGCCGTCAGGACGGTGGTGGGCAACATCCGCGCGGAGCTGACGCGGCGCTGGGGGCTGGCCGAGGAGGAGAAGGTGCTGGAGAGCCCGGCCGTCATCGCCTCCTTCCTGGACCCGCGCTTCAAGGAGCTGAGGTTCCTGAGCCCCGGCCTGAGAAGCGAGCTGCACCGCAGGGTCAAGACGATGCTGTCGCAGGCCTTCGGCCACCAGTCCCCGCCCGGCGCCCGCTCCCGGGCGCCCGGCTCGGGGTACAAAGCCGAGGGCGAGGCCCCCAAGGAGCGAAGCGCGGGCGCCCCGTCGCACAGCATGTACGACATCCTCCTGGGCGAGGACCCGACCGAGAGCATGCCCGAGATCCACCAGCAGCTGGAGAACTACATCGTGGAGCCGCTCTGCAAGCGCAGCACCGACCCGCTGGACTGGTGGAGGAGCAACGAGCACCGCTTCCCGGCCGTGGCCAGGCTGAGCAGGCAGTACCTCGCCGTGCCCGCCACCGCCGTGCCGCCCGACCAAGCCTTCGCCGCCGGCGAGAGCGCCCTGCAGCACCGCCGGGCCGTGCTGGCGCCGGAGAACCTGCACCAAATCCTCTTCCTCCACCAGAACTTCGACTTGCTGGAGCCGAGGAGGAGCGGGCAGCGAAACCCGCGCTAGCGGGCGCGCGGAGCTCGTGGCCCCGGGCGCTGCTCCGCCTTCCCGCCCACGCCTCCTCGTCGCCGCTCCGGCGACCCCCGCGGCGAGGAGCGAGCTCGGGGGGAGGCGCGAAGGCGCGCGGGGCTCGGCGAGGAGCTCTGCTCGGCCCTTGCTGCGCTGCGAGGCCGGGGGCTGAGGCCGGGGAGGGAAGGAGCGCCGGCAAACCGGCCGATTCCGCGCCGGAGCGGTCGCGAGGCTCCGCTGCTGGCCTTCGAGAGGGATTTTGGAAGAGCGTCGACGCCTGCCCGCCACCCGGCGGCCCGCCGAAGCGCACGTGCTTGCCTTGGGCACGACACGAGTCGCTTCAAGCGTTTAATTACTCGTGGGGTAACCAGCGAGGGCGCCCCAAGAAGCCGTACAGCTGCTCTCGAGAACCCGCTTTAATTAGCCGAGCAGAAGGCACACGAAGGAACGCGACGCGCCGGCGCAACGGTGGCACTCCAGGTCTGCGACGCAGCGCAGGGCTCTCGTTCCACAGCGAAACGCGCCATCGAATGCGTTTTTTAACAGGTTTTAAACGCTCCTGAACGCCGCAACCGCTTCCCCACGGCCTCCTTACCACAACCAAACCCCGAGACCCCCACCGGAAAGCGGGGGCCCAGCGCACCCGGAGCTTCTGGCCTCGGTACGACAGCAGTCCTGCAGCCGCCAACGACCGCGGCGTTCTTCCGCCCGCGCACGATCCCAAGCCGGTGCCAGGCACGCGCTTCATTTAGCGGGCGTCGGTGCAGCGTCGGCGCAAGGCGGGGCGTTCGATGCCTTCGCGGGTCCCTCCGTCAAACTCGGCACCAACCGCCGGTGCTAAACGCTGAGAAAACCCAAACAAGCTTTTCAACCGCGCCCGAAGCCGCGGCTTTTCCTCCCAAAACCCTTCGGGCGGCGCTCCCCGTGGGCGCTACACGCTCCCCTCACGTCTCCGCCGAGTGCTGGTCCACGGCAGGAAGAGCTTCTCAGGGCGCCGCCGCGCCGCCCGCGGCTCCTCCGAGCTCCGCAGCCGCTGGGAGGCCGGCGAGGAGGCCCCAGGGGAGGCCGCCGGCCTCACGGCTACTCCGAAAGCACGGCCCCCCAGGCCCCGGCGGCGGCGGGCAGCGCCTGGCCTTCGTCCGGCCCGGCCCGGCCTTGGAGGTGGTGCTCCAAGGGCCAGGGGACCCTCAGCAGGGGCTCCGCGGGCGGGCGGTGGCGCTTCATGTGGGCGTTGCGGCCTTTGATCTTGTCGAACACCCTGGAAGGTGGGGAAAGAGACTCGTGGCGGCCCTCGCCGTCAGCCGAGCGCCCCGGGAGCGGGGCTGCCGGAGGGAAGGCTGCCGCCGAACCTCTCGCACTCCCTGCAGGGAAACGACTCCTGGTCGCCCGCGCGGCCGGACGCGTGGGGAGGCTCGCCGGGACCGCCGGCACCGGGGGGCACCTTCCTACAGCTCCTCTGCTTCGGCAGCAGGCGCTGCCTCTTCCTCGGGCTGCCGGCGGCCTGCGGACGGGACGGCCTTCGTTAGCCTCGCCTTCCCGCCAGGAACACGGTCGGGGGGCGGCTAATTAAAAATATTGCCCTGAAAACTCTCTAAATCGCCCGAGAAATGAGAGGGCGGGACAAAAGCACGAAGGCCGACGTCAGCGGGCTGAAAACCTGGGGGGCCGGGGAGGAAACACGGGCGGGGGGGAGCGACACCGACACCGCCGGAGGCGAGGGGGGCTCCGTCCTCCGGAGCCTGCGCAGGGCTCGAAGCCCACCGCCAGCACCGGGCGGTTTTCCAGCCGCCGGCACACAAAAAGCCCTCTTTCACCCAAAAAAGAGGAGCGGCAGCAGAGCCGAAACGGGAGCGCCCCGGCCCCGCGCTCCGCCCGCGCTGCGGAGCCGCACCTCGCGTCAGCCCCCCGGTCCCTCTACCTTTTCTTCAGCCTCTTCCACCTCATCCTTGTCTCTCCTGGCTTTTTTGTCTATTACGTGAGCCCGACCGTGGTCAAACTTTATTTTTTTTTTCCAGATATAGTAATACTCAACACACTGGGCCACATTCTTAGTCTGAATCTAACGTGAGAGAAACAGAAGCAGTGCGTGAGGGAGGCGCCGCAGCAGGACGCCGCGGGCGGCGACGCGACCTTCCCCCGGCGGTTGCCTTCCCCTCCAGTTATCCCGGCGGCGCCCCGGGAGCTCCGGGCACAGCACGGAGCAAAAGGCTGAGGGGGGGGAGCTGGGAGGGCACCCAGCACCTTCCGCACAGCCCAAACACCTCCGCCCTGCCGCAGCCCCGCGGGTGTCTCGCTCCCCTGCGGGTCGGGGCACCCAGTGCCCGGCCTTTTTAGCAAGGCACGCGATTCGAGGGAAAAAAACGGGAATAATCTGGAAATCTGGCTTTGGGTGAAGGCTGTCAGCGCGGCCTCTGACCGAGAGGAAGGGAGCCGTCGGTGCTAAAAAGCCATGAAACCCCAAAGCACGTCGCGGGCTTCTCTGGCTACTGCTAGCGCCATGGATCCGCGCTTGCTCCCTCCCCCTCGAGGTCACCGCCCAGACAAACCACGCCCTGGAGCGCCGCCGGTGACGGTGATTATTATTATTTTGGGGAGCTGTCCACTGGCGCCGGTTGTTCCGGAGCAGAGCCCTGCTGGTTCCCGCCTTCCCGAACGAGTTTGAGCCCCGCCGCGGTTCAACCGTCCCCCCCCCGGCGTCCTCCGCCACCGCCCGGCCCGGCGCGCAGCGGGGCACGGGGCAGGAGGGAGCGGCGCGGGCTCGTCCCGGGGCCGCCCCCGGCTCGAGGCTTTACCTTCTTCTGGATGAGGTAAAAATCCTTCCCGTGCACGCAGAGAGCCCTCCTGAACTGCTGCCTCTCGGCGGGCGTCCAGCTGTCGGCACCTGGCGACGAGCGGCAGGAGGCAAGGCGTTGGCGCCACGCGGGCCCGCGCCCCCCGGACCCCCCCCCCTTGGAGCGCGGCGGGCGGGCGCCGGCTCCGCTCACCTGCGTAGCGGTAATTGGCCAGGGGGTGGGATTCCGGCTTCTGAGCCCCCCCGAACAGCAGCACCTCCAGGGCCTCCTGCGGGAGGGAAACAGGAGCCTTCAGCTCCCCCCCCCCCGAGGCGCAGAACTGAGGCAATTCGTCACTCGGGGCTCCTCTGTGGCTCCCCGGATCCAGCCCAGGGGGAAAACCCCGCTCCTGCTGCTCCCCGTCTCCCCCCTCAGCACCTTCAAGCCCCCCCCCAGCCCCCAGAATCGCCCCCCCAGGCAGAGCCGCAGGAGGGTCCTCGGCCCGTCCGTGCCGCAGCAGCCGCGCGGGAGCGGGAGGCACCGCGCGGCCCCGGCCCCTCACCAGGACGCTGCCTCGCGCCTCGTGCAGGCAGTGCAGGGCCAGCTCCAGGTTCGTTCCTCCCCCGGGCATGGCGCTAGAGCAGGCCATGTTGAGCAGAGCGGTCACTGCGAGCGCAAGGAAAACCAGAATCAAACCAGAATCAAACCAGAATCAAACCAGAACCACGCCGAGCTCCTGCCGAGGCGCCGCGCGGAGGAACTTGGACGGCCTCAGCGCCCCGGTGCCTCTGCCGCGAGCGCCGCCCGCGCAGGGAACCCCAGGAGGGAACCCGGGCGGGCGAAAAGCTGCGGTGGGAACGCAGAAATTTCGGCCTCAGAGGCAAAGTTTAGAGGAACCTCGGTCCTGAGTCTCCCGGTTCGTGGCGATGTCTCCCCAGGGCTTCCAGAGCAGAGACGCCGCCTGCTCGTCGCCGCCTGGCCGTGGCCGCTCCCGCAGGGCCGGGATCTCCGCCTGGAAGCGGCTCCCGACGTTGATGTGGCTGAAGGGAGAGGAAGAGGAGGTCGGGGGGCAGCGGCGACCGGGACCCGCCGCCCCCCGGCGCACACACAGAGCCCGTTCTCCCCCTGCTCCCCCCCCCAAAGCGCGGTGGCTGCGCCGGGACTCACGGCTCGATGCTGATTTTGGCGCTGTCCGTCACGAGGCACAGCCCGAAGTCTCTGTCCATGCGGTCTGAGAGACGCGAAACGCCCGGGGTAAGGGGCAAACGTCCAGCGGGGGCCGCCGCTGGCTCTGCTCCAACCCCCTTGGGCAGGCCGCCGCCCCCCCCGGGATCCCCCTCCCTCAGGATGCGCCCTCCGCGTACGAGAAATAAAAGCAAAAAAGGTTTTCTGATTGATAAAAAAATCAGGTTTCCCGATCACGAGGGTCTGGGTACCTAGCACCGCGCTGAGCGGCTGCCGGGGGCCGCCGGGAGCCGAGGGCGAGCAGACGGCGCTGAAGTAGAGGCCGGATCCTTCCCGCACGGGGCTGAGCATGGGGGGCGGGGTGTAGGGGGAGCGCTGCACCAGGTCCCTCAGCAGGCGGTCCACCAGGAGGACGGGGGAGCGCAGGTTGCTCTGGAAGCGCCCCCCAGGCCCCGGCTGCGCCTCGGGGGGCGGCGGGGGGATGAGCAGGGGCTGGGGCAGCGGCCGCCTCCTCCTCCTCCTCCTCCTCCTCGCCGGCTGCGAGCCTCCCGCCGGCTCCCTCGCCGCCGCCGCGCTCTCCGTCCTGGGGCCCTGACCCCAGCCGCGCGTCAGGACCCCGCGGGGAGGGGACGGAGCCCCCCCAGCGCCTCGCCCCCAGCCCCCTCAGCACATCGTTTAACGCCGCCTGGGCATTGAGGGCGGCCCCAACGCCCTCCCCACTGCCCGGGCCGCCGCGGCCGCTGCCAGCGGCGACTCGAGCGCCCCGGGACCCACCTGGCTCCCCGCCGGCACGGGCACGGAGACAGGAATCACCAGCGGAGGCGCCGCCGGCTCCGAGGGGCCGCTGCCAGCCGCGGCTGCCGGGGTCCGCGCCGTCCCGGCCACGCCGAGCGAGCTCCTCTGAGAACAGAGAGGTTTAGGGCCGGGAACCCGCCGCGAGCAGGGTTTTGGGGAGCCGAGCTCCACTTTCGGGAGGGCAGCTCCCACCCCGAGGGGCTACGGGCAGGCTTCAGAGCCCCCCCTGTGCCCTCAATCCAAGGCTCACCGCCTGCTGCCCCTCCTCGCCGCCCTGCGGCGAGCGCCGCGGCCCCCCCCGGCAACACACGCGGCCCTCCAGGCCCTCGGCGGCACCGAAGAGCTGGCTGCAGGTCTTGCAGAGGAAAACGCTCTCGCAGCCGCTGCCGTCAGCCGGAACGGCGCCGCTCGGACTGCCGGGGGCGGGAGAGGGGAGAGGGAACGGGGCAGAAAATGGGGGGGAGAGGGGAGAGGGAACGGGGAATTTGTGCTTGGGATTTCGGCAGCGACCCCCTGGGCTTTCCCTGCTGGAGCGTGGGACGAGAGCAGGGCCGTTGCACCCCCCCCCCGCAGCGTCAGCACCCTGCCCTGTCCCACAGCCGCTGCTTTTTGAGGCTGAGTTGGCTTCAGAGAGCCCCGCGCCCCTCAATTAACGCCCATTCATTAATTAGCGCAGCCCAAAGGGAGCCAGATGAAAAGGCCGCCCGAATCTCCGCCCCGAGGGAGGAGAGCCGCGCCTGGCCGGCTGCTGAAACGCCCCCCAAGAGCCCTCCCAAACGCTAAATTTGGGCAGTTACAACTCAAAACTTGAGCGCGAGCTGCTCACCGTGCCGCCGCCCGGCCGCCTTCCTCCAGCGCCGCGCCGAGCCTGTAGATGTTCCCACCCTGCCGCCCGAGAAACGAGGTTTTGGTCCATTATTTCCGGGCGTTTAGCACCAGAACAAGGGCGTCGGAGCGCTCAGGACGCGCAGAGCGCGGCTCGCGGTGAGCCCTGCCCCGCCAGAACGACCGAACAGCACCCAAAGGAGCGCAGGAAGGCCGCGAGCGGCCGCGGCGCCGCGCCCGAACCCACCTGGATGCGGTTGAAGATGGTGAGGCGGCGCTTCTCCGCGGGCGGCGCGGGGCCGGGCGAGGAGAAGGAGGCCATGGCCACCTGGCTCGGGGACGCCGCGGCGAGCGCCGGCTGCTTGCGGGCACCGGGGGGGCGCCAGGGCCCGGCGACGCCCCCCGGCACGTCGAGGCACTGCCAGGAGGCCGCCGGGCCTCGCCTCGCCCCCTCCGCCGGAGCCTCCTGGAGGCGGGCGCGGGGCTCGGGCTGCGGAGCCAAGCGGGGCAGCTGCTGGAAGACGGCACGCAGCGGCTCCGCCGCCGGGCGCTCGCTGGCGGGAGGCAGGAGGCGCCGGGGGGTGGCCACGAGCTGCAGGAGGCTCGGCTGCGCCGGGCCCGGCCGGCCGAGGCTCTCCCAGGGGTGCTGGGCCGCCTGGAAGCCGTCCTGGGGACGGCCGGGCGCCGGCTCGCCCGAATCCGCCTCGACTTTGATGCTCCCGCCCGGTGCCGCCGCGGGCACGTTACCGGCGTTCGTTCCGGTGCAGGCATCGGGAGAAGCGGCGCCCCGCCGGCAGAGCTGCTCCCGCTCCGCGCCGTCGCCCGCGGCCACCACGAGCCCGCCCCAGCATTCTGCCGACGTCTCCTCCGCGGGGCTCACGACGCCGCTGGCGACGCCCCAGGGCAGGAACGCGTCCGGCGGGGGCACAGCCGGCCCGGCCGCGGGCTGCTCGCCGTGCGGCGGCGGCGCCTCGCCGGTGTCTCCGTCGCGAGGCCGCCTGGAGCCGCCGAGGCCGTGCCGCAGCTCGCGGTGGCGGCGCAGCGAGCGCTGGTCGCGGTCGCTCTCGGGGCAGGCGAGGGGCGCGGGCGCCTGGTGCGTCGGCGGCTGCCCGCTCCTGGGGGACGGGGAGGACACGCGCTGCCTGCGGGTTCCCGACCCAAACTCACTTCGCGCCTCAGGGCGCAGCCAGCCGAAATTGCCCAAATCGCCTTGTTCCGAGCCCAAATCTGGGGCTGGCGCTCGCCCCAAGCGCCTCACCGGGCAGCAGCCGCGACCGTACCGAGGGTCGGGGCAAGCAGCAGAGCTCGGGGACCGCAGGAGTCCCCTGGGACCCAGCGCCTGCTGCCCCCGCGCACCCCGCTCAGCGCCCCACGTACCGGTGGTCATGCCGCTGGAGCGCCTCGCTGCAGACGGGGCAGACGCGCTGGCCGTGCGTCACGCCGTGCTCACCGCCGGCCGCCTTCCCGCGGCAGCCACAGGCTGGAGGTGAGGTCCCGGGGCAGCCGCACCGGCGCTGCGCGTCCTCTGCCGCGGGGAGCACGAGTTCTGGAGGGGGGGGGAAGAGGCGAGACCCCTCAGTTACGCTCCTTCCACGTTCCTGTTGACAAAACCCTCCTTTTTTCTGACCGCTCCCACCAGGATCTGGCCCCGGGGCTTTGGACGGCGGCGAGAGCAGAAGCCGGGTGCCGACACGGCGGGGAGAACCCCAGATCCCCTCCGAGCAGCAAGAATCAGAGGGAAAGCCTCCAATTAATTGTGGAGCCAGAGGAAACGCAGCCCTGGATCGTTAGGAGAAGGCTCATTTTCCTGTCAGAGCGCTGTCGGCCACGGGGGTTCCTTTGGTCTGTCTCCCAGCCACCAAAAGCGCGGGGTTTGGGGTACGTTAGCAGTGAAGTTATGGTCCCCCCACGAAGGCGGCTCTCCGGACGGCCAAGCCCCTTCTGCTGAGCCCATTCCAGAGCTGATTCGGGATGGAATTAAGAAAAACGTCCCCCCTCCGCTAATGGAGACGTTTGCAAGGCGTTTAGCAAAGCTGTCGGTTTAACGCCTGCAAGTTCTCCTCTTCCAGCCGGAGAACAGCTTGCAAGGACTCTCGATTAAAAAAAATAGATAGCATGTGTTCCTATCTAGGGTGTAATTTTAAGAAAATGGGATGGAAGCAAAATTCCTGCGAAAGCAAAGCCTTCTAATAACAATCTTCTACAGCGTTAGCGACGCAAATGCCCTCTCACGGGTAAAAGCAGCACCTCAGAGGTACAAGCAGCATCTCCGAGGCGCTCAGGCTGCAGGAACGGGGACTGTTTTCAGGAAAACGACCCCAAAGCCACCCGGGGGGCCGCGTGGGTGCCCACGGACTCACCGTGCTGGGGGGGCTCAGCCAGGTACAGGGAGAGCGCGCTCAGGTCGGCCTCCAGAGCACCGCCGGGCTCTGCCGGGAGGCCGGGGAGGGCGTCGAGGCCGGCGCACGTCCCGTCTGCGGGGCCGGGAGCGTCGCTGCCGGCCGGCCCAGGACCCTTGGGAAAGCCGGGGAGGGGCAGCTCCCAATTAGCGGCGCCCTCGTCGACGAAGCGGCACCGCTCCATGGCCGCTGCCCGCACGCCACCTAAAAACAACACACAGAGAGAAAGGGCCCTGAGAAGGGTGTGCTGCGCCCCCGCAAACCCACCGGGACCCCCCCTCGGTGGAGAAAATGGGGCTGGGGATTAGGAATTAGGGGGGCTTTTCCTGAGGGAAACCCCGCTCCCAGCCCCACAAAATGCCACACACCCCCTTCCCAAGGCTACAAGTATGAATTTGGGGTCTCTCCCTGAGGTAAACGAGGCTCCTGATCCCACAAAATGCTGTGTTCCCCCTCCCGGTGCCGTAATTAGGACTGGGGGGGGCTCTCCCTGAGGTAAACCCTGCTCCTGACCCCACAAAATACTACATGCCCCACTCCCAGGGCAGCAATTAGGAATTAGGGGAGCTTTTCCTGAGATAAACCCTGCTCCCAGCCCCACAAAATGCCACATGCCGCAACCTCCCAAGGCTATAAATGGGAATTTGGGAGCTCTCCCTGAGGTAAATGTGGCTCCCGACCCCACAAAACACCACGTGCCCCCTCCTAAGGCTGTAATTAGGAACTGGGGGGGCTTTTCCTGAGGTAAACTTTGCTCCCAGCCCCAAAAAGCACCACATGCCCCATCCCAAGAACGTAATTAGGAACTGGGGGATATTTTCCTGAGGTAAACTCTGCTCCCAGCCCCACAAAACATAAGATATCCCCTCCGAAGAATGCAATTAGGAATTATGGGGGCTTTTCCTGAGGTAAACCCCGCTCCCAGACCCACAAAACATAAGATATCCCCTCCAAATAATGCAATTAGGAATTAGGGGGGCTTTTCCTGAGGTAAACCCCGCTCCCAGTCCCACAAAATGCCACGCGCCCCCCTCCCAAGGCTATAAATATGAATGTGGGGGCTCTCCCTGAGGTAAATGTGGCTCCCGACCCCACAAAACGCCCTTCCGAGGCCGTAATTCGGACGGGGGGGGCTCTCCCTGAGGTAACCTCGCCCCCCCCCCCCCCCCCCCAGCCCGTAATTAGTTAATTGGGGTCTCCCCCTGAGGCAAACCCTGCCCCTCCCGCCCCCACCCGCCGCCGCGCGCCCCCGGCCCGTTCCTGCCCGCGGCGCTGCGCATGCGCGGGGGGAGGGGGCGCCGGGCCTCGTGCCGCCGCCCCGCACAGCGCCTGCGCGCAGGGTCACGTGGCCGGGGGAGACGAGGCGGGAGGGGGCTGAGGTGGGAAAAGGCGGGAGGAGAAGGCGGTGGCGCCATCTTGGGGACGGGCAGGGGAACGGGGGGGCGACCCTCCCGCGGTCCTTTACCTCAGAAGGAGGGGCAACGTGAGGTAAAACTCTAAGGAAAGGCCCCGCTCTTTGGCGTAAAGGGTTAAGGAAGGGTCCCCCCCCCTTGAGGTAAAGGGTTAAGGGCTCCCCCGTGGGGTAAAGGTTTAAGGAAGGGCCCCCCCTTTGAGGTAAAGGGCTCCCCCATGAGGTAAAAGTTTAAGGAATCCCCCCCCCCGCCTTGAGGTAAAGGATTATGGAAGCCCCCCTTTGAGGTAAAAATTTAAGGGATCCCCCTTTGAGGTAAAAGGTTAAGGCCCTCCCATGAGGTAAAGCCATAAGGAAGGCCCCCTGCCCTTGAGGTAAAGGGTTAAGGGCCCCCTTTGAGGTAAAATCTTAAGGAAGGCCCCCCCCAGTGAAGTAAAGCTTTAAAAGAAGGGCCCCCCCTTTGAGGTAAAGGTCCAATGAAAGCCCCCACCTTTTAGGTCTAGGTTTAAGGGCCCCCCTTTGAGGTAAAGGCTTAAGGAAGGGCCCCCCCCATGAGGTAAAACTCCAAGGGGAGCCCCCCACTTTGAGGTAAAGCTCCAAGGAACCCCCCGTAAGTTGAAGGTTTAAGGGGGGGGAGGCAGGGAGGTGACCGGGGGCGAAGCCGCCAGGCCTGCCTCTGGGTCAGTTTGCTATCGAACTTGATTAAAATGTCAATTATTCCACTTAAAACGGGGCCGATGCCTCGCGGGACAGCTGTCGCCACCCCCCCCCCCCGTGGCACCGCTCCTCGGGGTTGTGAGAAAACTAAGCTGCGTTTTTGCAGCAGGGAGTCACTCCGCTGTACCCCAAGGTGGCTGCGTAGTCACAACAAGGAGCAAGGCTAAGTAGATAAGCGGGCAGCAGAAGGCCTCGCTGTTCCAAAACAAGGCAGAAGCTTGAGGGAAAACAGGACGAGCGGGGCGAGAACAGCAAAACAAAGATCACGAGTTCTCAAAACATGAGAAAAGAGGAATTAAAGGGTTGGAAAAAAAAGAATTGTACATATATGGCGTAGAGGAGCGTCGAGCAGCGTGTGAACCTGTAGTACTCAGCCAATGAGGAAGCAGGGGAGGTGATCGGGCGTCAGGTAATAGGCAATAAAAGGTTACGATTTGTTTATTAAAATGCGCTCCTGATTGACAGGACGCCCGCCACTGCAATCAAAAATAAAATAGCTTCACAGAAGATCCCGTGTGAAGAAAATTGAGATGTTTCTCACAAGGTGGCACTGGGCATCGCCTCCGAGGTGGGCACAGCGCCTCCCCCCCCCCTCACGCCCCCGATTTATTTATTTTACGCCCCAATTTCAGGAGGACGAGCTCCGGGAGAGCCGAGCCCCCCCGAGCGATGTCTGCAGCCCGGGTCCGAGGCACCCCTCTGGAGCCGCCGCCGCCGGGGGAATCCCGAAGAAATGGGGTGAAAAATCAGCCAAAAGGGGCCGAAAAATCAGCCAAAAGTAAGGGGCTGGCGCCGTTCGGCGCTGGAGGAGCGGCCGGTGATGGTGGGACCACCTGTGGGGGGCTGGGGGCCTGTGGGGCTGGGGGCTCAGTCTCTGTGGGGCGTGGAGCTTGGGGGCTGGGGGGCTCAGTGCTGGGGGGCCATGGGTCCCGGTCCCCTGTGGGACTCGGGGCTGTGGGGCAGGGGCCAGAGTCCCTGTGGGGCTCAGTCCCATGGGGCTGGGGTCCCCTGGGGCTCAGGGCTCGGGGCTGAGGGTCCCAGGTCCCCGTGGGTCCTGGGTCCCCGTGGGGCTGGGGTCCTGTGGGTCTCAGGTCCCCCTAGGGCTCGGTCCCTGTGGGGCTTGGGGTACGGTCCCTGTGGGACTGGGGTCCCCCGGGGCTTGGGGCTGAGCGGCTGTGGGTCCCGGGTCTCCGTGGGGCTGGGGTCCCGAGGGTCCCGGGCCCACGTGGTGCTCGGTCCCCGTGGGCCCTGCTCCCTGTGGGGCTGGGGTCCCTTGGGGCTAAGGGGCTGTGGGTGCCAGGTCCCCGT
Organism: Anser anser; assembly: GCF_964211835.1. NCBI lineage: Eukaryota > Metazoa > Chordata > Aves > Anseriformes > Anatidae > Anser > Anser anser. Next base: position 2,338,394 of record NW_028154129.1, read on the forward strand.
GGGGCTGGGGTCCTGTGGGTCTTGGTCCCCGTGGGGCTCAGGGCTGGGGGTCCCCGTGGGTGCCGGCTCCCTGCGGGGCTCGGGGCTAAGGGGGCTGTGGGTGCCAGGTCCCCGTGGGGCTCAGGGCTGGGGGTCCCCGTGGGTGCCAGCTCCCTGCGAGGCTCGGGGGCTAAGGGGCTGTGGGTCCCAGGTCCCTGTGGGGCTGGGGTCCCGTGGATCCAGGTCCCCGTGGGGCTCAGGGCTGGGGGTCCCCGTGGGGCTCAGGGCTGGGGGTCCCCGTGGGGCTCAGGGCTGGGGGTCCCCGTGGGTGCCGGCTCCCTGCGAGGCTCGGGGCTAAGGGGCTGTGGGTGCCAGGTCCCTGTGGGGCTCGGTCCCTGTGGGACTGGGGTCCCCCGGGGCTCGGATCCGGGGCCCTGGGGGTCCCGGTGGGGCTCGGGGCTGGGATCCTGGGGGGCCCGAGTCCCCGTGGGGCCGGGGTCCTGCGGGTCCCGGGTCCCCGTGGGGCTCTGTCCCCGTGGGGCCGGGGTCCTGCGGGTCCCGGGTCCCCGTGGGGCCGCGTCCCGCCTGCTCCGCCCCCGCGGGGTCCCCGCGGCCCCGCCCCCGCGGCGCCCAGCCCGGCCCCGCCCCTCTCCCCCCTGGCCCCGCCCCCAGCCGCGCCCAGCCAATGGCGGGCTGTAAACACGGCGGCGCGCCCCGCCCCCCTGCCCCTCGGCGCCCCGCCCCTCGGCGCGCCAATGGCCCGCGGGAGCCGGCGCGGGGGCGGGGCGTGGCGGCGAGGACCCCGCGGCGGGCCGGGGCTGCCCCGCGCTGTGCCTGCGCCGCGCTGCCGCTCCCCGGTGGCGGCGGCGGTGCCTGGGGGTGGGGGAAGCGGGAACCGGGAGCGAGCGATGCGGCGGGCCCCGCGCCCCCCGCGCTGTGGTGTCACAACAGGCGTGCGGCGTAGGGCCGCGGTCCCCAGCCACTAATTAACGGGGGGGGGTTAATTAGGGGGAGACCGGGATCCCGGGGGGGAAGCGGCGGAGCCCCGGGACACCCCCCCCCGGGGTAGCGGGGCCGGGTCCGTGCGTGGCTGCGGGGCCCAGCGGCCTCCTGCCCGGTGTTAGCGGGGAGGGGGGGGGCAAAACCGGGGGGGGGGGGTAAAAACCGGAGGGGGGAGGGGTAAAACCGGAGGGGGGAGGGGTAAAACCGGGAGGGGAGGGGGGTAAACCCGGAGGGGGGGGGGGGGGCAAACCGGGAGGGGGGGGCACCGACAAGGGGGGGCGCCCATGCCGGCAGCAGCCCGGGGCGGGGGCCGGCGGGGGCGCCGCTCGTGCCCCCCCCCCGCCCCGCAGCCGCGATGCCGCCCGTAGCTCGCGGCCCCCCCCCCCCCGCCGCCGCCCCGCCGCCGCCGCCGCTTGGCCGCCCGGCGATCAGGCAGCGCGCTGGCCCGCTACGTCTCGGTGCCTGCCGGGGTCCTGCCTCCGGAGCCCGTGCGGGGATGTGTGGGAGACCCCGCGCCGGCCGCCGCTCAGAGCTCACGGTGAGTTGTTACAATGTAGCGATCCCGGCCCCCTCCCCCGCCCCCCTCCCCCACCCCACCCCCCCTCCCCTCCCGGCCCCCCCCCTCCCCGTTCCTTCCCCCCCCCCCCGGCCCCGTTCCCGCTCCGGGCCCCCCCCCTTTGCCCCGCCGCTTCCCCCCCCCCCTCCCTCCCGGTTCTTCCCCCCCCCCCCCCGCCCCTTTTCCCCGCCCCCTCCCCGCTCTCCGGGACCCCCCCCCCCCAGCCCCGGGGGGGAGCCGCGGCCGAATAAAGTGGAGTTTGCGCCCCCCCCCCCCCGCTCTCTGCTCGTCTTCATTCGCCCCCGGCCTCCGCGCCCCGACGCCCCCCGCCTTTTGTTCGCCGGCACCCCGCGCTCGGCACGGCCGGGGGGGGGCCGCGACCCCCGGCGTCGAGCCCCCCCGGTGATGTCCCCCGCGGTGATGTGCCCCCCCCCGCGGTGATACACCCCCCCGGTATACCCCCGATGCACCCCTGATGTTGTGCCCCCCTGGTATTGCGCCCCCCCCCGATGTTGTGCCCCCCCCGGTGTTACACCTCCTGCCGTTGTGCCCCCCGATGTTGTGCCCCCCCCGGTGATGCCCCCCCTGGTGATGTGCCCCCCCCCCGGTGATGTTCCCCCGGTGTTCTGCCCCCCTGATGTTGTGCCCCCCTGATGTTGTACACCCCTGGATTTGCGCCCCCCCGATGATGTGCCCCCCCCGGTGTTACAGCCCCTGGTGATGCGCCCCCCTGAAGTGGTGCCCCCCTGGCATTGCGCCCCCCCGATGATGTGCCCCCCCGGTGTTACACCCCCTGGCATTGCGCCCCCCTGATGTTGTGCCCCCCCCCGGTGATGTGCACCCCCTGCCATTGCGCCCCCCCCCAGCGTTGTGCACCCCCTTGTCGTTGTGCCCCCACATTGTGCACCCCTGGCACTACGCCCCCCCCCCCCCGGTGTTGTGCCCCCCGCCTTGGTGTTGTGCCCCCACATTCTGCCCCCCCGTGGCACTCTGTGCCCCCACGTTGTCCCCCCCAGGCACTGTGCGCCCCCCCCCATGTTGCACCCCCGTCTCCGCGCCGTCGGCACCCCCAGGCCCTCGCCGCCCACGGTGCCCTGGTGACCCCGTGAGCGTCCTGGTGCCACCGGCCGCTGGGCTCTGGGGACCATGGGGCGCCTCGGGGCGCCTCGGGGTGCCTTGGGGTGCCTTGGGGCGCTGGCGGCCCCCTCCCACCGCCGCTGCGGGGGGCCGCGTGCCGCTCACTGCCGTGGTGGGCGGCGAGGAGCGGCCGGGCGATGCTGGAGCCCAAAAGTGCCACGGGCGAGTCGTGGCCGCGCCATGGGCTTGAGGGTGGCCAGCGGGTGCTTTGCAGCTCGGTTGGACCCCGCTCCTTCCTCCCCAAGCCCCCCCGCGGCCGCAGCCCTCCTCTTCCTCTGCCCCGATGATCGAGAACCTCCCCAGCGCCTCGACAGGGCCCTTGGCGCCGGGGAATCGTTGGCGCTATGGCGGCAGCGCTGGCGGGCTCAGGCCACCAAATTTTGGGTTTTGGGAAAAAGCAGGCTGTCAAATCTCAGGTTTTTGGTCGGAGCAGGCCGCCGAATTTTGGGTTTTCGGAAGGAGCGGGCTGCCAAATTTCGGGCTTTGAAGGGGTTACGGCGGCCACGGCGTCGCGCCGAGCTTTTGCGGGCACTTCGGCGCGGGGCTTGGCGTCTCCGCACGTGCCGGCCAAAGCCGCTTTCCTCGGCAGCCTCTGCGAGGAAATCTCCCGAAATCTCGGTGAAATCGGGGCTGCCGGGGGCCGCGGGGCGAAACTGCCTCGGTTTCCCTTCGGCGCGTGCCCGCGGTTGTTCCTGCCGCTGCGAGCGGCCGCGGTGGCTCTGGAGAGAAGGAAGGGTCGCGTCCGCCCGCGGCGGGAGCTCTCCGGCTCCTGCGGTGATTTCCGAGGGCAAAGTTTGGCCGAGAAATCGTTTGCGGGGTCGGGACCAGCGCCGGTGTTTGGCTTTTCCCCGGGCGCCACCGAGGGCCCCCGGTGCCGCCCGGCGCCTTCCTCCTCCCGGCTCCCTCCGAGCCCGCCTGGCCTCGCGCTCCCAGGCGAAGTCTGGAAATGATTTGGATCGAGACGCGAGCGAACGCGGCGCTGGGAGGAGGGAAGGAGGGAGGGGAGGAAGGAGCGGGCGCGCGGCCGCCGGGCTCCCGCCGCGGACAGAGCGGGGCTGGCACGCGGCGCCGGCTGCCCAGGGAGCCGGTGAATCGCGGTGACGCGGGGCTGGATCGCGCGGGGCGGCGAGAGCCGGGCGTCTGGGGCCGTTGGGGGCCGTTGGGTGTGAGGGCCGCGGCCTCGGTCACCTCGAATTTCCCTCGGCCGCGTGAGGGCGGTGGGGTCGGGGCTCCCGGAGCTCAGAGAGGTGCCGGTCAACCCGGGCGGAAGAACGGAGCCGCTTCCTCGCTGGTTTTCAGCGAAGCCTTGGGAGCCGGGAGGAATTGGGAGCCTGGGTCGGAGCAGAGCCGGGAGCCCGGAGCGGAGTGGAGCGGGGAGCCTGAATCGGTGCTGGGAGCCTAAATCAGAGCAGAGCTGGGGACCTGAATTGGATCGGAGCGGGGAGCCTGAATCGGAGCACATCTGGGGACCTAAATCGGAGTGGGGAGCCTGAATCGGAGCGGAGCTGGGGACCTAAATCAGAGCGGGGAGCCTGAAATCGGAGCGGAGCGGGGAGCCTGAATCGGAGCGGAGCTGGGGACCTAAATTGGAGCAGGGATCCTGGACCAAAGTGCAGCAGGGGACCTGAATCAGAGTGGAGCGGGGAGCCTGAGTCGGAGCGGGGAGCCTGAATCAGAGCGGAGCTGGGGACCTGAATTGGAGCAAGGAGCCTAAATTGGAGCTGGGAGCCTGAATCGGAGCGGAGCTGGGAGCCTGAACCGGAGCTGGGAACCCACGTTCCTCCTGGCTGCAGCCCTGCGAGCGCCGCGCTCTGTGCAGTGGGCGCAGCGACTCCGGCACGGGAGGAGCGGGAGCCGAGCTCCCGGCTCGGCAGCGCCGCGCGTCACCTGGGGCTTCTCGCCCCGCGCGCCCCGGTCCTGCCGGCCGTCGGAGGACAACGGCGCCACGCAAAAGCGACGTCGACGCCTCTCCTTCCCCGCTTGGCGTCACGGCTCTGGGCGTCCAGCAGGGCCCTCGCGCCCTGCTCGTAGCCGACGGCCTCCGAAAACGCGCGATTGACCCGCCGGGGGGCAGGGGGCTCCCGGAGGCACCGCCACTCGCGCCCGGTTCCTCGAGATCCGAGCGCGCCCGGTTCCGAGGCCGCTGGCAGCGCGCGGGCACGCCGCTCGGGAGCCGGCCGTTAAAAATAGACGCTCGCCGTTGGTATGTTCAGAATCTGCCCCGTTTCCTTTTTTAAATTTCTGTTAGCGAAGGGAAAAAAAAAAAAAAGAAAAAAAACCACCACGCGCGCGGCTGTTTACGTTTCAAATATTTATCAGCGCCGCGGGGAAGCCAGCGCGTGCCCTCGGGGGGCTGCGTGCGGGGCAGCGCGCGGCGGGCGGGTTCCTGGCGGAGGACACGGCGTCCCTGCGGCGCCCGCGTTGAGCTGGAGATCTCCTCGGGTCCCGGCAGGGCTCCCGCGGGCGCCGCGGGGGGCAAGCGCTCCCGGCGCCGCTGTCGAGAGCTCGGCGGGACGGTGCGGGGAGCCCGAGGAGCCCCGCAGCGCCGCCGCGACCCGCTGCAGGGCTCCGTCCCCGTCCCGCAGCTCCGGAGTCTCTCCCGATGGGGAAAATCTCGCTGGGGTCCCGAAAATAGAATAATAGCGCCCAAAAGTGGTAAAAGGAGCAGGCAACATCGTGGGGTGCAGGATGAGCGCTGCCCGCACCTTCGTCCGTCCCGAACCTCGCATCGATGGTCCCGGCGCGGCGTCACCCACGGGGACGCCTGCGGGAGCTGGAGGGCCGCAAGCAAACCTCAGCGACCCCCCGGCACTGGGAGAGAAACCCGGAACTGGTGCCGGGAACTGGTGCCGAAAACGTCCGAGGAGCGAGGAGCGGGGACTCTGTCCCGCGGGAGCGCGCCTTCGCCGTGTGCCGGAGAAACTCCTCGGGTCGCCGGCCGGGTCCGGAAGCGAGAGCCCGCGGCGCAGCGCCGTCAGGAAGGCGGGACGTGGAGGAGCCGAGCGCTGCGGGCGCTCCGAGGATCTGCCGGCGTCCCGCGTGGCTGCGCCGCCGAAAAGCCTCAGGGCGGCCAAGGAGCGAGCGCGGGACGAACCCGGTCGGAGCCGCCGATGGCACGGGGCGTCCCCACCAGTAGCACCGTGGCTCCCGGTGCCTCGGCACGCGGCTGCGGCGCTTCCGCTAACCGGGGAGGGGGGCGTCCAGCCGGGGAGCAACCCGGGGGCCGCATCCTGGCCTCAAACGCTGAGAATTGGCGTAACTGGCGCGAGTTGCGCTCGAGGTGGCCGCGTTGTCGGGGCACGCAGCCCGTCCTCGGGGGATTTGGGGGGGTCTGAGATCAGCGCCAGGCGCTGCGGCCGAGGTGCCTTCGGCCCCGAACCGCCCTGCTCACGGTTCAGCCCCGGTTTCCACCCGCGGCGCCGCGGTCGAGCGAGGGAAGAGGCTCCGGGCTTCCAGCTTGGCGGCGGCGCCACGCGGCGCCCCTCGCCCTCGCCTCGCCGGGCGGCGCAGGGAGTAAAGTTCGAAGGCGTCTCGAGGTGTAAAGTCCTCCCCGGCGGCCGAGCGTGCCCGTGCGCCGCGGCGGCGCCGAGATTCCGCGTTCCTTCAGCGGGACGCGGCGCGAGGGGCAGGGGATGAATGAACCTTCGGGGGCTGGAGGACGTGAGGAGAAGCAGGGCGGGTTTTAAGGAAGAAATCTGGGATTTGATCGAGGAGCCCCGCTCTGGAGGAGCGCGGCTGGGGTTGGTGCCGGGGCCGTGGTGTCGCCGCGTCCAGCTCCGTTACCGTTTCCGTAACTTCCTGGCTTGGCGTTGGCAGGGGGTTTTCAGTGGAGAATCCCCGATTTGGGTGTCCTGGGCTCGACCTAACGGTGGTTTTCGGTGCCCCCCGGTGTGTTTACTCTGCGTAAAACCACGCCTCCGGGCCGCGCATCGGCACGCGGGACTAGGAGGGGGAGAGGATGCGGAGGGGATGCGGTGCCCGCAGCAGAACCGCGTGGACGGAGCCTCCCCTGCGCGGGAGCTGAGTGCTCCCTGCTCCGAGCGCGGGCCGCCCGCGGTATTTCTCTTGCCCCGCAGCGCGCCGGCGTCACGTCAGTGCCTCACGCTCCTGGATGCCCGATAAAGCTCTCGCCGGTTTTTGCACGGCTTTGGTTGTTGGTGAATCGGCTGCTCAGAAACGAGCCCGCGTGGGGCCGAATTCCCCGATTCACAAGCCACAGAAATTTGGGAATTCCTCCCTCCCGCTGGCTCTCCCCAACCAGGTTGGCTTTCCCCAGCCGTGGAGGCGATCGTGGCGAGCCCCCAAATCACGGGCACGGTCGTGGTGCGCTCCCAAATCATGGACGTGGTCGTGACGTCCTCCTAAGTCATGGACGCGGTCGTGGTGCGCTCCCAAATCATGGACACGGTAACGGCGAGACTCCTGCCCTGGTGCTTGGCCCTGGCGCATCGCCGCGAGCGTTCGCAGCGGGGTTTGCGCGTGCGGTGCCGCCGCGTCGGGTGAAGGACCCTGCCGGGCTCCTCGCCCCGTGGCCCCGCGCCCCCGATTCCCCCCGGAGGTGGCAGGCGAGAGGCGAGGCGGGCAGGAATCGACCGGGCGGCGTGTCGGCACGCGGCCCTGGGGGGAATTCGGTCGCCACGAAGGGAGGTGGGCGCGCCGAGCCCCGGAGCACCGGGCGCGTTGGGAATCCCGACCCACGGCCAACCACAGGGCGTTCGCTCCCGCGGCACAGGACGAGTTCCCCGCTCGTTCCCCGTCTCTTTTAGTGCTGAGGGAGCTGGCTCGCGTCTCCTCGTTAGCTCGGAGTTTATTAGCGGCCTCGTTCGGGAGCCCCGCTCCCTTGCGCCTTTAAGCCCTGCCCAGCCCACAGCTGCGGAGCAGATCCGAGCGGGGGGAAAGGGGGGGGGAACACCAAAAACACGACGGAAAAAAAAGAAAACCAAACCCGAACCGAGCATTTCCCAGCCCCGCTCGTCAGGAGGGTATTTGCGCGGAGGGTGGCCGGGTGCCGGGGCTGAGGTTATCGGGAAAAAGCCCTTGGCTCCCCCTTCTGAAGCCAAACGCCCCAAAAACATGCACAGAAACGCCCCAAAAAACACGCACCAAACCTTCCTGGCGCTGCCGGAGGGGCGCGGGCGACGTCCCGCGCTCGCTTGGCGTCGAGTAGGAAGAGCCCGCCGACCTTCCTCTCCTCCGTCCACCGGTTTTGGTGGTAAAAAGGGGCTTTTTTTCGGCCCTTTGGACGGGGCTCGCGCCGGATTAGCGCCGGCTTCGGGTCGCGCCCGGCTGTGCCGCAGCCGGGGTGGCGTCGGGAGCCGGCGACCTGCCCCGCGTGCACAGCCCGAAAAAATAACGCTGGCGTTTGTGTTCAGGGAGGCTGAAGCCCAGAGGACCTCCAGCACCTGAGCGGAGCTGGTACTGCGCGGGGATTTTGTGGCAGTCCCGGGCAGGATGAGTGGCGGTGCGCGCCCATAGGTAGGTCCGCGCGGGGAGGAGCAGCGCCGCACCGCCGAGCGCCGCGCTCGGGGCGCGAGGGACCGAGGGAGCAGCTCCGCGCGCCGCCGCTTCGCCGGCAGTAACGCGTCTTCTCCGCTCTTTGCAGTTGACATGGATGATGAAGACGGCCGGTGCTTGCTTGATGTCATTTGGTAAGTGGCGCCCGCCCCGACGCCTCGGCCTCCGCACGCGCCCTGGAAGCGCCGGCGCTTCCTGCGGGGCCGCCGCGAGCCTGCGGCGGCTTCGCTTCCTTCCTCCGCCGGCCTCGGGTTTGATTGGGATAGAACCGAGCCAAAAAGAACCCCGGGCACGCTCGGGAGGGTTCCCAAACTGCGGGAAGTCGGGAGTTTGGTGCTTTATTTCGTCCTGTCCCCCCCAAAAAAACTCCTGGGGGCTGCCTGCCTCGCGCTTTGCCCGGCCCCTCGTTACCCCGAGCGGCGTCGGGGCGCTGATAGAACCACGCCTCGCGGCCCCGTCGGGATTGCGGGTCCGTCCCCGGAAAGCTTTTGCCCCCTAAACGCTTCCTCTCTTGTTTTGCAGCGACCCCCAGGCCCTGAACGACTTCCTACATGGATCCGAGAAGGTGAGCGGGGGCCTGGCTTTACTCGCTGGAAGCTTTCTTTGCCTAAAAACGTGTGCGCTAACGAGCGGCCAGTCAAAGAAAACCCCGAGCTGAGACTCCTTTCACTTCCAGGACTCTTTTTTTTTTTTTTATTATTATTATTATTTTTCCCTTTTTTTTCCCTTTTTCCGCGAGAGCGAGGACCGGGCTTGCGCCGGGCCCTGCGGGGCTTTGTCGTCGCGGGCCCCAAACCCTGGTTGTGGCGCTTCGGGGACCTCGGCAGGAGGGGTCGGGCGCCGCTCAGCGCGGCAGCCGCTGGATTTTGGGGCCGTTTCAGGCGAAAACGGGTGTTCTCCCGCCAGCGGGAGACAGGCTGGGAGGGAAGCTCGCCTGCACGCCACACCGGCCGTTCCCGGTCAGCGCTGAACTGGGCTTTTTTTTTTGTTTTTTGTTTTTTTTTTCATAATTTTTCAATACTCTATTTAAAGAAAGTAAACGCAATCTTTTTAATTACAGATTGACAGTGATGATCTCCTGGACAACACAGGAGATGCAGCCAGTGCCTTTTTTGAAGGTGCTGGGGTATGTATTTGGTTAATTCATACGTGGGGAACGGTAGCTTAGAAACCTCCCTTTTCATTTTTTTCCCTTTTTTTTGGTTTTGAGGCTCGTTTTCGGTCAGTTCCCAGGATGCGGGGATCGCCCCCCGCCTCTGGAGAGAAGCAGCCCCAAGGGGTCCCCCCCAGGTCGGGGGGAGCCAAGCCGATGCTCGCGAGAGGCTCCGGGGCTGGAAGACGCGGGAGGAAGGAGAGCGGGGAAGGAGCAGCGGCGCTCCCAGCCCTCGAGGGCGGCAGGGGGAATTTGGGGAAAATTCCAGAGGTTCTGAGCAGAAACGTCTCCTTGCCGTCCGCTTCGCCCCCCCCCCCCCCCCCCGGTGGAGCAGGGAGCGCTCCGCTTCCTCGCAGCCCAGGGGCGCAGCAGAGGGGAAACGAGAGGCAGAAATTCTAAAACCCTTTTTTTTGCCCCAAGAACCCAGGTTTTTCTGCACGAAGGTCTCTTTTTTTTTCGCCCCCCTCTACCTGCACTTCTATGTAACAGAACCTTTTTTTTCCCTCCGTTCCTCTTCACGTTACGCTCGATTTTTTTTTTTTCTAAGGACTTTGGGCAAAACTGCTGCTGATTTGTCCCCGGTGAGCGTACCGGAGAGCTGAGGCTCAGCTCTGCTGGGGTTATTTCCTAGTTTTTAATTCTCTGCTGGATTTTGGATTCTGGTCTTCCAAAGGCGCTTCTCCCTCCCCCCGTGTGGGGCAGCGCAAGGTCCCGGGCGCTCCCCGCTCGCACGAGGGGAGGCGCGGGGCGAGGGGAGGCGCGGGGCGCTCGCTGGGCTCTCGCCCTTCCTTCGGGGAGTGGAAGTTCCCCCTCCAGCCCCGGCAGCAGCCTCGGTTTTATCCCTGAGGAATTAGGGGAGGCGAGGAACGCGCCCCGGCCCCGCTGGCTCCTTACGCCGGGGGGGGGGCGGGGGGGCTCAGGGTCCGGGCCCGCTCCTCGCGGTGCCGCGGGCGGCTCTGCCGTTGGTGCGCCTGCGCTGGGACCGCTCCGGGGCGATGCTTTGCACCCCTCGGGGGGAACGGCGCGGGCTGCAGAGCGGTGCCCCCGCCCCGCCGCGAGGCCTGCGGGCGCCGCGAGCGCCGGCGGGGCCGCGGGGCAGGTCAGGGAGCGTTATCCGCGCCCCTCTCCCGCGCGCCCCAATTCAACGCCGCCTTCTTTCTCCCCCGCGTCCCAGCTGCACGTCCAGGAGCCCCCCGGCAACCACCTGAACGCCGAGCAGAGCCAGCCCGCCACCAGCGTGGACCTCGACTTCCTGGAAGATGACATCCTGGGCTCGCCGGCCGGCGGCGCCGCCGCCCTGCCCACCGCGGAGCAGCCCTGCGACATCCTGCAGCAGAGCCTGCAGGAGGCCAACATCACGGAGCAGACGCTGGAGGCCGAGGCCGAGCTGGACCTGGGCTCCTTCCAGCTGCCCACGCTGCAGCCCGTGGTGCAGGCCGCCTCCGACGGCACCCCGCAGATCTTCTCCGGCGGCGCCGACCTGATCGGGCTGCAGCAGCCCGCCGTCCTGACGCACCAGGCGCTGGTGCAGCAGCCGGTGGGGGCGGACGTGGTGAACAAGGCCATCAGCGTGCAGCCCTTCCTGCAGCAGGTGGGCCTGGGCAACGTCACCATCCAGCCCATCTCCAACCTGCAGGGCCTGCCCAACGGCAGCCCCGGCGGGACGCTGGGCATCGCGCCCATCCAGGTGGTGGGGCAGCAGGTGATGGCCATCAACCAGCCGGCGCAGCAGATCATCGCCAAGCAGGTGCAGCCCTCGCCGGTGGCCGCCGTGCCCGTGGGCAGCTACATCGCGCAGCCGGCGCCCGAGCAGCAGCAGGTGACGCTGGCCTCCACCGGCGTCTCGCCGCAGAGCGCCGGGCTCGTCATCCAGAAGAACCTGCCGGCCGTGGCCACCACCACGCTCAACGGCAGCTCCATGTTCGGCGGCGTGGCCGGCGCCCCGGCCTCGCAGCCCCTCACCGTCACCTCCAACCTGAGCAGCCCCCTGGTGCAGGCCCAGAACGTCATCATCCACCGCACGCCCACCCCCATCCAGCCCAAGCCCGCCGGCGTCCTGCAGCAGAAGCTCTACCAGATCACCCCCAAGCCCTTCGCCCCCAACAACGCCACCCTGACCATCCAGAACGAGGCGGCGCTGCAGCAGCAGAAGGCGCAGCAGAACCTCACCTTCATGGCCGGCAAGGCCGGCCAGAACGTCGTGCTCTCGGGCTTCCCCCAGGGGCTGCCGGCCAACGTCTTCAAGCAGCCCCCGCCGCAGCAGCCGGCGCTCAGCAAGCCCATGAGCGTGCACCTCCTCAACCAGGGCAGCAGCATCGTCATCCCGGCGCAGCACGTGCCGCAGGCGGTGCTGCAGGGCCAGAACCAGTTCCTGCTCCCCGGGCAGCTGGCGGGCGCCTCCGCCGTGCAGCTCCCGCAGCAGCTCTCGGCCCTGCCGGCCAACATGGGGGGCCAGATCCTGACCGCCTCGCACCCCAGCGGCCAGGCCCACATCATCACCAGCCCGGGGCCCGGCGGGCAGCTGATCGCCAACCAGGCGCTGCCGGCGCAGATCCTCACCAACCAGAACATCGCCGGGCAGCTCAACCTGGGCCAGGTGCTGACCTCGCAGAACGCCCACGGCACCGCTCACATCCTCTCGGCGCCCATCCAGCTCCAGCCCGGCCAGGTGGGGCAGCCGGCGCTCTTCCAGATGCCCGTCTCCCTGGCCGGCGGCCTGACCACGCAGAGCCAGCCGGCGGTGGCCGCCTCGCTGCCCGGCGGCGCCATCGGCCAGCCGGGCCAGACGGTGATCCAGGGGGTGACGCTGCCCAGCCAGGTGGCCATGCTGAACGCCGCCGAGAACCTCGGCCCCGCCGTCAGCATCCAGCCCTCCGCCGCCGCCGCCAGCAGCCAAAGCCCCGGCCTCGTGCAGCCGCAGCCCGCCTCCGCCGCCGGCCTCCTCCCCGGCGCCGAGCAGTCCTCCATCCTCACCGTCCAGGCCGCCCCGCAGCCGCCCGCCGCGCCGCCGCCGCTGCAGCTGAGCGTGCAGCCCCCGCCGCCCGCCCCGCCGCCCGCCCCGGCCCAGCCCAGCCCCGGCCTGGCCTCCTCCAGCCCCGAGAAGATCATCCTGGGCCAGGCGGCCGCCGGCGCCGTCATCAGCCAGGACTCCATGCAGATGTTCCTGCAGCAGGCGAGTAGCTTTCCCCCCCCGTGGGCTGAATTCCTCCCGGGCCCTCGCGCCGCCGCGCTCGGGACCGGGGCTCGGCCCCGGGCGGCTCCGACGGCGGGGCGGGCGCCGGGGACCCGCTCCCACGGGGCTCGGGGAAGGGTTTCGTGCCCTTGTGCGCGGTGCCGGGGCTGAGCCGCCGTGGGTTATCGTCGCTCGAGTCTTGGGTTCGGGCCCGGCCGGCACCGCCCGGCGTCCCGGCATCGCCAGGCCTGGGGCGCCCGCTTGTCAGTGCTGATCGTGGTTGGTTGGCGCCAAACGGCGGTTTGTTGGTGAAAAATAACAATTTATTGGTGACAAATCACCGTTTTTGGTGACAAATCGTGGCTTGTTGGTGCCAAATGGCGGTTTGTTGGTGAAAAATAATGGTTTATTGGTGAAAAATAAGGGTTTGTTGTTGAAAAATAAGGGTTTATTGGTGAGAAATCACTGGTTTTGGTGACAAATCATGGCTTGTTGGTGACAAATGGTGGTTTATTGGTGAAAAATAAGTTTATTGGTGAAAAATCATGGTTTGTTGGTAAGAAACCACCGTTTTGGGTGACAAATCGTGGCTTGTTGGCGCCAAATGGTTGTTTGTTGGTGAAAAATAAGGGTTTATTGGTGAAAAATCACCATTTTGGGTGACAAATGGTGGCTTGTTGGTGACAAATGGTGGTTTATTGGTGAAAAATAAGTTTATTGGTGAAAAATCACAGTTTGTTGGTGAGAAATCACCATTTTTGGTGACAAATCGTGGCTTGTTGGCGCCAAATGGCCGTTTGTTGGTGAAAAATAAGGGTTTATTGGTGAAAAATCACCATTTTGGGTGACAAATCGTGGCTTGTTGGTGACAAATGGTGGCTTGTTGGTGAAAAATAAGAGTTTATTGGTGAAAAATCACGGTTTGTTGGTGAGAAATCACCGTTTTTGGTGACAAATCATGGCTTGTTGGTGCCAAATGGCAGTTTGTTGGTGAAAAATAAGGGTTTATTGGTGAAAAATCACCATCTTGGGTGACAAATGGTGGCTTGTTGGTGAGAAATCACCGTTTCTGGTGACAAATCGTGGCTTGTTGGTGCCAAATGGCATTTTGTTGGTGGAAAATAAGGGTTTATTGGTGAAAAAATACCATTTTGGGTGACAAATGGTGGCTTATTGGTGACAAATAAGAGTTTATTGGTGAAAAATCACGGTTCGTTGGCGACAAATCGTGGCTTGTCAGTGACAAACGGCGGTGTGTCGGTGACAAATCGTGGCTTTTTGGCGAATAGTAGCAGTTTATCGGTGACAAATGGCGGCTTGTTGGTGACGAGTTGGGGTCCGTTAGTGGTAGCGCACCGTTTATTGGTGACACGTCGTGGGGCGTTGGTGACAAAACGCTTTGTCGGTGGAAAATCGCGGGTTGTCGGTGACGCGTGGCAGTTTATCGGCGACAAACCGTGGTTTGCTGGCGAGGAATCGCGGGCTGTTGGTGACGATCGTGGGGCTGGGTGACGAGTTGTGGTTTGGTGGTGACAAATCACGTTTTGGTGGTGACAAATACCAGTTCGTGATGACGAATTGCGGTGTGTCGGTGACAAATGGTGATGTGTCGGTGACGATGGCGGTGTGCCGGTGACGATCGCGGCCACACGTTAATGCCACAGCCAGATGCGGCCCGAGGGCGCCCCGAGTCGCTCCCCAGCACCACCGCACCCACCGGTGCCTCTGCCCGTCCGCGGCGTAGCCGCCGGCGCCCCAAGCCTCCCGCCGCCTGCTCCGGCCTCCTCCCCGCGCCGCTGCCCCTTCCCCCCCCAGCTCCTGGCGCGGCCGGGGCGGGCAGCGTGCCGGATCGGCGCCGCCGGCCTCGGGGGCAGCAATGGCGCGCGGCGGGAGGCCGCGGCACGCGGCGCGCGCTCGAGGAGAAGGCTCCGGGCGTTTGGCTCCGCTCCCGTCTCGTCTCCCCCGCCCCGGCTTTCTCCGCCGGACCCGCGGCGGCACGGAGGAAGGGCCCGGCGGCGGCGCGCGGCTCGGGGGCCGGGGGCGTCCCCTCGTCCGTCCGTCCGTCCTTCCGTCCCCTCTCCCAGCTCCGCTCTTCCTGCTTGCTCGCCTCCGGGTCCCCACTAACCCCGCCGGCCGCTCGCGCTGCTCCTCCTGCCCTTCAGAGCCTGCCTCCAGCTCCCTTCCTTCCTCATCCTCCTCCTCCTCATCCCCTACGGCTCCACAGGGGCACCCGCGCTGCAACGGGGCTGGTCGCCGGAGGGCTGAGCTGAGCGGTCCAGGGCCATCCCCATTAATTAACGGGACATCCCGTTAACATCCCCGTTAATTAACGGGGCGTCCTGTTAACATCCCCGTTAATTAACGGGGCGTCCCGTTAACATCCCCGTTAATTAACGGGGCGTCCCGTTAACATCCCCGTTAATTAATGGGGCTGGCGTTGGCTGCCCCAAAGCCCGCCGCGAGCGCGGCGTTGACGCCGCCGAGGGCAGGACGCGGCCGAGCGGTCCCCTGGGAAGGAATTAGGGGCTGGGGGGACGCTGCCCCCCCCGGCTCCCCCCGCTCGGCACCCCCCGGCTCAGCGTGGGGACGGCGCCGGAGGAGGGAAGGGGCCGCGGGGCGACCCCGCGGGGCCGAGGCGCTTTCAGAGCGGCCGGCCCCTGCGCCGGGAGCTGCGACTAACTTCTTGCTCTTTCCTTCTCTGTTTCAGTTACCCGCAGGGCAGCAGAAGCTCCCTGGAGCCTCCCCGTCCCACTCGCTACCTCATCCTCCCCTGGGGGACAGCCCGCAGCTCCAGCCCGCCCACCTCCCGCAAATGCCGTCCCCGCACGCCGCCCGGCCGCCCTCGCAGCCCCAGCCCCTCTCCCGGCCCCCCTCGCGGCCCCACTCGCGGCCCCCCTCGCAGCCGCGGCCCCCCTCCGAGCCGCTCGCCCGCTCCTGCACCCCGCAGGCGCCGCTGCCGGGGCTCTACGTGATCCAGAACCCGCTCGGCCCCGCGCCGCCGCTGCCCCCGCTGCGCCCGCCCTCCCAGCCGCCGGCCCCCTTCCAGCCGCCCTGCGAGGGGCAGCCCCCGGCCGCGCCGCCCGACGCCCCCCACTCCCACTCGCCCCACTTCCAGCTCCAGTTCCCCCCGCAGGGGCCCGGCAAGCCCCCGACCCCGACCCCGGCCCTCCACCTAACCGCAGAGCCGCAGAGGAGCTTTCAGCTGGTGCCGAGCCAATTCCCAACCCTCGCGGCTGTCCCAAACCCCGCTCCTCAGCAGAAGCAAATACTGGACAGGTTCCAGCAGGTAACTAAGGACCGCCGAGGCCTCGGGGCTCTTCCGCTCGGTGTAGGGCTTCGGCGTAGGGCGCCGCGGGCGAGACCCCGACCGAAAGACCCCGGGCGGGCGCTCGCGGCCGAGCTTTTGGCTCTCCCCGCCGGCGGCTGCGGGGCTCGGGGCGCTCGGTCGGTGCAGCGCTCCCTCGGGCGCCGTGGTGCCGCAGGCACGCGGCGGCGCTGCGGGTGTGCGCGGTGCCTCGGGACGGGACCGGGAGGAGGGAAGGCGTCTGCGCCGGGGGAGAGGCCGGGCTGGGGCCGCGGGGCCCTCGTTAGCGGCGACCGACGAGGGCAGGGCCTCCCTTCCTAACGAAGGGCGTGGAAAAAGGTTTGGGAAACTCAGCGTGGCGACGAGAACAGGGGGCAAGGAGGGAGCCGAGAGGGCAGCGAGCGCGGCTTTATCGGGCTGCGCCTCGCTTTGGGGCGCTTCCCCCCCAGGAGGGCGCGCGGCGGAGGCGCTTGGACCCATCCCGGCCCTCCCCGAGCTCCGCGGCGCGGGGCAGGAGCGGCGCGGCGCGCGCAGACCCCGCTCCCTCGCGCGCAGACCCCGCTCCCCAGCCCCGTGGCCGGTTGCGGAGCACCTGCCCACCCCTCACGCCCGCCTCTCGCCCCGCAGGTGCCGCAGGGGATCATCCTGCAGGCGAAGCAGCCCCCCTCCAGCCAGGCCGCCCCGGCGCTGGGCCAGTTCAGCGGCCAGCCCTCCTCCGTGCTGGTCAGCAGCCAGGGGGTGACGGTGACGACCACGCCAGCCCCCGCGCACAGCCACGCGCCCGCCGCCGGCCCGCCGCCCGCCGCAGGTTGGTGACGCCCTCCACGCCGCTCCCCCCCTCGCGCTTACGGCGCCGCGGGCCCCGAGGAGAAGCGGGATCGGTGCTGGCGCCGCGCTCGCAGCCACGCCGCGAAGCCGGCGCTGGGCGAGCGGAGCGAGATCCTTTCATTTTAGCCCTCCCCCAGCCCGGGATTATTCGGGTTGGGGCCATCCCCGCGACCCCTGGGGGCTTTGGGTGGCTTTGGGAGAAGTTTTCCAGCGCCGCGGGTGCAGCTCGGCCCTCGGGGACGAGGCGTGCCGGCGGGGCCCTTGTGGGGGCATGCAGGTGACCCCCCCCCGCCTGTCCCGTGCCGCCAGGTATCGCCGCCCCAGCGCCCGCCGAGAGCAAATCCTTCCCCAGCGCTCCCACGCCGATCCCTGCCGGGAAAGGGGCCGCGGGCCAGGGGAAGCCGGGAGCGCCCCTCGCCATCCAGCAGCCCGTTCAGGTGAGAGAAGTTTCCCTTTTTCCACCCTTTCCCATTTCGCTCGGAAGTTTTCCGGTTTCGGGGCAAACGAACCTGCTGGCGCTCCCCTCGGCCGTCGCGTTTTATCAGGAGGGGGAGGAATTAAAATCCCAGAGGGGTTTTTTCCCCCTTTTTATTTGCGTCTGGTCCTCACGGATGGTGCCCGACCAGCAAAACCTTTGGGCTTCGTGCCCGCTCCGGGGAGAATTGGTGCCTTAGCGATGGTTTCGGGGGACGGCACGGCCCTTGGAACAACCCTGTTTTTGTGCAGAAAGGGGTTTTAAACCGGGGCGTTTACACCAGAAGGGAGAGGGGAAAGCTCCTCCGCCAGCCACCGGCTTCTCGCCGCACGTTGGAGGTCGAGGAGCTGCAACGCGGGGGGGGTTCGGGACCCCAAACTAAGTTTTTTTTTTTTTGTTTTGTTTTGTTTTTTTCCCTATCTTCTGCAGGCGAAGCCCGGAGTGATCAGCTCCGTCTCGGGCCTGAACCTCGGCAAAGGCCCCCTGCAGATCCAGGTGGTGGGGAAGGGGCTCCCGCAGCTCGTGCCCTCGGTCCCCGTGCAGACCCCGCCGCTGGTGAGGGCTCGGGGGACGCTCCTCGGGGGGGGACCAGTGGCCGCCGAGCTGTTCCTCAGAGGGGAGCCGTGTCCGCGGGTTGTTTCTTCACCCTGTTCGCGTGGGGACCCCGGAGAGGATCCCTTAGGCCACCTGGGGGGGGGTCTCCGTGCCCGAGCCCCCCGATCTCTTGCTCCGTTCCCCGTGCCTGAGACCCCCGATCTCCTCCTTGCGCCGTTCCCCTGCCCGAGCCCCCCGATCTCTTGCTCCGTCCCCCAGCCCTAACCCACCTCACCTCGTCCCTGCCCCCCTAGAGCAGCCGCCGGCCTTCCCGGCCTCGCTCCGGGTCCTGAAATCCCCCAAAGGGGGGGGATTCCCCCGGCCGGAGGGCTCCCCCCCCCCAGTCCCTACGTCTGCGGGGAGTAAGCCCGGCGCGGCGGCCGCGTGCTCCTCTCACCGCTGTTCTTTCTTTCCCCCCCCCCCAAGTATGACAGCAAGCTCGGGAGCCTGAAGAAACCTCCCACACTACAGCCCAGCAAGGAGGCCTGGTGAGTGCGCGGGGGGGAGCCGGGGGGGGGGGACGACGACCAAAACCCCCCGCATCGGGCTGCGCTGGGGCGAATCGGTGAATTTGCAGCCCAAAAAAGGGGCTTCCCGCGGGAGCCCTGCGCGGTTTGTGGCCGCGGCAGGAGCTCCGCGGCAGCTGGGCTCCTCTCCCTTCCTTTCCAGCTTCCTGGAGCAGCTGCACAAGCATCAGGGGGCGGTGCTGCACCCCGACTACAAGACCTCGTTCCGCTCCTTCGAGGACGCGCTGCAGCGGCTCCTGCCCTACCACGTCTACCAGGGGATGCTGCCCTCCGCTCAAGACTACAGGAAGGGTGAGTTCTGCGGGGGGGCTGCCGAAACGCCACGGCTCGCCGGGGGCGTCACGGTGTGGCCAGGACGGCTTTAAAAAAAGCTGAAAAAAAAAAAAAAAAAGGCACGCGGGTTGTTTTTAGAACCAAAAAAAAGGAAAAGGCAGCGATGCCGCCGCTCCGGAAAAGCACGCGTTCCCGGGGCAGCGTGTCTGACGTCGCCGGGGCTTGAACCTCTTCCAAGCTCCGCTGCGGGAGTTTGCTCGCAGCGTGCTCTGAGAGACCGCTGGAGCAGGACTTTGGGGGTGCTGCGGGGTCCCCGGGGACGTTGGGGGACGGGGGATCCCGTGTCCGGGGGCTCCTCGGGGTGTTTTCCGGAAGAGCCCGGAGCCCTCGGTCCGTTGGTACCAGCTCGGAGCGAGAGCTCGCGCTGCCGCCCGAGGCCCCCCACAGCGTCCCTCCCTCTCCTTCCGCCCGCAGTGGACGAGGAGTTCGAGGTGGTGTCTGCCCAGCTGCTGAAGCGCACGCAAGCGATGCTGAACAAATACCGCCTGCTGCTGCTGGAGGAGTCCCGGGTAAGGCTGCAGGTCTGCAAACGGACCCGGTGATCTGTCCACACTGGGCTGCTCCGCTTTCCCCGCACCGGGCCGCTCTCATGCTCCGCTTTTCCCCGCGCCGGGCGGCTCTCGTGCTCCGCTTTCCCCGCGCCGGGCCGCTCTCGTGCTCCGCTTTCCCCGCGCCGGGCCGCTCTCGTGCTCCGCTTTCCCCGCGCCGGGCCACTCTTGTGCTCCGCTTTCCCCGCGCCGGGCTGCTCTTGTGCTCCGCTTTCCCCGCGCCGGCCTGCTCTCGTGCTCCGCTTTCCCCGCGCCAGACTGCTCTCATGCTCCGCTTTCCCCGCGCCGGGCTGCTCTCATGCTCCGCTTTCCCCGCGCCGGGCTGCTCTCCTGATCCGGTTTCCCCATGCCGGCCTGCTCTCGTGCTCCGCTTTCCCCGCGCCAGACTGCTCTCATGCTCCGCTTTCCCCGCGCCGGGCTGCTCTCATGCTCCGCTTTCCCCGCGCCGGGCTGCTCTCCTGATCCGGTTTCCCCATGCCGGGCTGCTCTCGTGCTCCGCTTTCCCCGCGCCAGACTGCTCTCCTGATCCGCTTTCCCCGCGCCGGGCGGCTCTCGTGCTCCGCTTTCCCCGCGCCGGGCGGCTCTCGTGCTCCGGTTGGATGGGATGGGAGCGGCGCGGGGCAGCGTGTCGAGGCAGCTCGCCCTCACCTCAGCTCCTGTCCTGCAGGGATCGGGGCCGTGGCCTCGCGGCCTCGCGTCCAGCCCCAGCCTCTGACGTGTCCCCCCCTCCCCTTTCTTTCTCCCCTTTCTTTCTCCCCTTTCTTTCTCCCCTTTCTTTCTCCCCTTTCTTTCTCCCCTTTCTTTCTCCCCTTTCTTTCTCCCCTTTCTTTCTCCCCTTTCTTTCTCCCCTTTCTTTCTCCCCTTTCTTTCTCCCCTTTCTTTCTCCCCTTTCTTTCTCCCCTTTCTTTCTCCCCTTTCTTTCTCCCCTTTCTTTCTCCCCTTTCTTTCTCCCCTTTCTTTCTCCCCTTTCTTTCTCCCCTTTCTTTCTCCCCTTTCTTTCTCCCCTTTCTTTCTCCCCTTTCTTTCTCCCCTTTCTTTCTCCCCTTTCTTTCTCCCCTTTCTTTCTCCCCTTTCTTTCTCCCCTTTCTTTCTCCCCTTCTTCCCCTCTCCCCACGTTCCCCTCCGCAGAGAGTCAGCCCTTCGGCGGAGATGGTGATGATCGACCGCATGTTTATCCAGGAAGAGAAGACCATGCTCGCGCTGGATAAACAACTGGCCAAGGAGAAACCAGGTTGGGAACGCGCTCCTCCTCCTGTCTGCCCGCCGCCGATAACCCCCTGCCTTTTTGATCCTTTCCTGCCTCTTCAGAGGCCAGACACGGCGCTTCCGCAGCCGGCCGTGAAGGGCAGGAGCGGTGCCGGGGGTGGCTGCGGTGCCGCGGGTGGCCGCCGTGCCGGCACGTCCCGCCGGCCCCCGGGGGCTCGGCGGGGCTCTGAGCCCCTGCCCTCGGGCTCTGCCGCCGCGGTGTTTCCCCGGCGGGTGGCGGTGCTCGCGCTAACGCCTGCCCCGCGGTGCTTCCCTTCCAGACGAGTACGTCTCCTCGTCGTCGTCCCGCTCGCAGAGCCTCTCCTCCTCGGCGGCCCTGGCCTCCGCCTCCGGCGCCGCGCCCGCCTCCGAGAACCCCAAGGCGCCGGCGGCGCAGACGGCCACGCAGATCAACCCCACCAAGCTGGTCATCAAGCACAGCGGCGGCTCGCCGTCCGTCACCTGGGCCAAAGCCTCCCCGGCGCTGGACGGCGACGAGGACGCCCTGCCCTCGAGGAGCAAGCCCCCGATCAAGACGTACGAGGCGCGCAGCCGCATCGGCCTCAAGCTGAAGATCAAGCAGGAGGCCGGCCTCAGCAAGGTGGTGCACAACACCGCCCTCGACCCCGTGCACCAGCCGCCGCCGCCGCCCCCGCCGCCCGTCTGCAGGGTGATCAAAACGGCCGAGCAGCACGCGCCCCCCGCCGCCGCCGCTGCCGCCTCGCAGATGAACGGCACGGTGGAGCACGTCGCCCCGGCCCCCGCCGAGAAGAAACCCGCCGTCACCTACTGCCGGCTCCCCCTCCGCAAGACCTACCGCGAGAACGTGGACGCCTTCGTGGCCGAGAAGCCCGCCGCCGCCGCCTGCCCCAAGGGCGGCGCCCCCAAAGCCGACAAGGTGCCCGGCGCCCCGGTGGTGAAGCAGGAGGACGGCTCGCGGAGCGTCATCACCTCGCACAAGGCCCCCGCGGCGGCGGCGGCGGCGGAGAAGAGCCGGCCGGAGGAGAGCTCCAAGCTCCTCTTCTTCAGCAGGAGCGACGCCCGCTCCCTCGTGCTGCAGGACGGCGCCGCCCCGCAGAAGAGCGACGACTCGACCAGTGGCCTTATGAAGGAGCTCGCCGAGGTGGAGGATGAGTTCTACCGCGGGATGATCAAAACGGAGCCCCCCGACCACGGCGCGGGCTCGGAACTCACCTGGGAGGTGCCGCTGCCGCCGGCCAAGCGCAGGAAGTCGGAGTCCTTCGACGTGGACAACGCCAGCTTCTCCAGCGACAGCCCCCAGGACGACTCCCTCAACGAGCACCTACAGAGCGCCATCGACAGCATCCTCAACCTGCAGCAACCTCAGACTGGGGGCCAGAGCACCCGGACGCCCTCCTCCTCCTACAACTCCTCCTCCTCCCCCTTCTCCTCGCCCGTCCACCGCACGGACACGTACCTTGCCCCCAGTCACAACGGCGGCCTTGGAGCGAGGACGTTGAACAGATAACAGCGAGCGGAGCGGGAGCGGGGCGGCGAGCGAGGACCCACGCAGGAGCTCGTGCGGGGCAGCGCCGGGGCTGCCCCCCCGGAGCCTCCCCCACATCGTCCCGGCCGCGGGGAGCGGAGGGCGCCCCGCCGGCGCTTCCCGGTGTTTATAGGACGGGGCCCGGCTGTCGGAGCGCACGCGCCGGGGCCGGAGCTACGCCGCTCGCCTCGGCGACGTCACGGCAAGTGCGGAGCGGCCGAGCGCGGGGGGCGGACTGGCGGGGCCCGTAGGTGTTGTTGGCTGTGTAATTTAGATTCTGTAACAAATGGCTAATCTGACTACCGCATCCATCGCTCTATTTTCTCTTCCCCCCCCCTACCCCCGCCCCCCCTACCCCCACCCCGGCCGCCTTCCCCGTGGAGCAGGCTCTGAGTCGAACCAGCGGGAGGCCAAAGAGGACTCTGCAGTCGCTGCCCTCCCCCCCCAAGGCGAAATTGGGCGCCCCTCCTCTAAGTTATTTCCGCATCCCCCGCGGGCTTTTGGACCCTCGCCGGCCGGCCGGGGCGAAGCGAGAAGGCGAGACGGGGGACGCAAACACTACTCACGGGGGGAAAGTTTACAGCAAACCGGCGCGAGGCCGACGCCGCGCCCGCGGGTGCGAACGGGGGCGGCCGGCGGGGCGCGGAGCCGCGGCGTCGCCACGGGGCAGCGGCGAATTCGGAGCGGCCGCGGCGCCTCCGCCGTGGTTTTCTCCTCGGCGGCCTCCCGTGGCAAAGGGGGGGGGATTTCCCCCCGGCTCTCACCAAGTGCTCGGGCGGGCGCGTCCCCCCCCTCGCCCCCCGTGCTCCTCGCCCCGCTCCTCCTCGTGCCCGGGGCCGCGCCGGGCGCCGGCTCCGTCCGCCCCCGGCCTCGATCGGCTTCGCCCGTCGGCGCGGGTTTCCGAACCCTCTTCTCGTGGCTTTTCGTCGTTTTTCCCCCCCGCCCCCTCCTGCTCCGGTTTGTGCCCTCTCGCGGGAGCCCGATCACTGTGCCTGAGGCCGAACCTTCGCCAGACGCCGCTGCAAAGTGCCACGAGTCGCGGGGGAACCGCCGTGAAACCGCGCGCGCCCTCCCGGCGCCGCGCCCTGCCCGCTCCCTCCATGCCTTACCCGCTCCTCGCCCCGCTTTCCGTCCCCCCCGCGTCGCCCTCGCCGCGCCAGGAGCCCGAGTTTTTGGGGTCAGATGAATTAATTTGGGGGGGGGGGGGGCGGGAAGCGGGAGACCCCGGGGCTCGGTCGCCCGGCGGCGCGGGGAGGAGACGCGGCCGAGCCCCGGCGGCGTCGCCCGCGAGGGATTTTCTGGATCCCGGCCCCGTGCCGTGAAAGGAGCCTCTGCGCGGCGCCCGGCGGCGAGGGAGCACCAGAAACCGCGGGGAGGAGGGCGGTTAGGCCTTGTTCGGGGGGATTTCACCGGGAAAAGGGAAAAAAGAAAGAAAATGGAAAAAAAGCGGCAGCCTCGCGTGCCCCGGCCCCGCTCGGGCTCCTGGCGGCGGGACGGGGCCGGCCCTGCACGTCCGCTGGAGCTGCGCCAGCCGCTCCCTGGAGCGCCGCCCGCCTGCGCTTTTCCCCCCTTATTTTTTTTATTTTTTATTTTATTTTTTTTTTTTCTTCTTTCCTCTCTTTTCCGAGAAGAACCCGTAAATCTGCGGCGCCAGGCCTGGGACCCGGCCGGGCCGCCAGCGCCGTCGCTCCCCGCGGGCGGCTCCGTCCCAGCCCCTCGGTGCCCGAAGCCCGTCCCGAAAGCGTCAAGGCTCCGGTGGCGGGCGGCTTTTTGGGCCAAAAACCCCCGCTTTCATGTATTCGGCCCGGTCGGGAGCTGGCGCGGCTCTGGCCCCCCGCTCCCTTTTCTTCTCGTTTCGTCCCCGAAAGAGGCCTTAAAGCGTCCGTGCGCCCCCGAAACCCGCGGGGGGGGGGGGGGGGCGAGGAGAATTCCCCGCGCCGCGGAATCGCCAAAAAGGGAGGAATCTCCCCAAAACGGTTGAGGCTTTTCTTCCGGCGCGCGTTTCCACCCGCTCGCGGGGTCGCTCCGCGTGCCCGCGCCTCGCTCTGACCTTTTTTTTTTTTTGCGCTTTTTCCCCCCCTTTTTTATTTTATTTTTTGTAATCCCCCCCCGCACGGAGAGGGCAGGGCTGCTCCAAGGGAATTTTTCGTGGAATTCTCTCGATTTCTGGTCCTCGGGCGCCGCGAGCGGGGCGAAGCCGCCGCGCGGCTGGGTAGCAATAAGGGACGACGCTTCCCAGGCGAAAATATTTGGCGTTTTCTTTTTTATATATACGTATATATATATAAAAATGTATATTAAATTGTTTGGGTTTCGTTTAGTGTCTCTCTTTTTTTTCTTTTTTTTTTAAAAACCGAGAAGGAAGCGCGGGTTGGGACCGGTAGCTCGTTCTTTTTCCTTCCCCCGCGAGCCGGAGCCGGCGAAGAACCCCAAATCCCCCTTTTTTTTCACCAAAAAGGCCGTTCTGCGCCGGCTCCCTCCCCGCCGCAGCAGGGCTCCCGTCCCCTCCACCTCCCAAATTTCCAAATTTCCCAGGAAAAAATCCTCTCGGCGGGGCCAGGGGCGGCCGCTTCCGGCCCCGGGGCCTCGCCGCCGTCCCCCCCCGCGCCGTTACTCCCCAAAACCAGGTAAAATCCCCCAAAACGCCCCAAACCCCCGGCTCCGCCGGCGCAGGGCAGGCAGCGGCGGGGGGAGAAGCCCCCGAGCCCGTCCCCGTCCCGCCCGCCGGTACCGGTGACCGCGGTCACCGTCGGAAACGAAATATAGTACTATAAAATAATTTTGTACTGTATTTATTGTGCATACCGAGTTTTTTAAAGAATTATGTACATTTAGTACTTCTGTGTAAATTAAAGCGCTCTTCTTTTTAAAAACCGCGCCCGCCTCGCGCTCTGCTTCTTCCCTCGGCGTTTTCGGGGCCGGTTCCGCTAAGTTGGGGCCCTCCTCGTTTTGGGGCGAATCCCCCTTAAATCCCCTCCCTCCTCGTTTTGGGGTGAATCCCCCTTAAATCCCCTCCCTCCTCGTTTTGGGGTGAATCCCCCTTAAATCCCCTCCCTCCTCGTTTTGGGGTGAATCCCCCTTAAATCCCCTCCCTCCTCGTTTTGGGGTGAATCCCCCTTAAATCCCCTCCCTCCTCGTTTTGGGGTGAATCCCCCCTAACAACCCGTCCTCCTCGTTTTGGGGTGAATCCCTCTAAATCTGGACCCTCTTTGGGGTGAATCCCCTTAACTCCAGACCCTCCTCGTTTTGGGGTGAATCCCTCTAAATCTGGACTCTCCTTGGTTTGGGTGAATCCCCCCCCCCAGCTCCAAATCCTTGTTTTGGGGTGAATCCTTCTAAATCTGGACTCACCTCATTTTGGGGTGACCCCTCCTAACTCCAGTCCCTCCTCCTTTCGGGGTGAATCCCCCTAACTCCGGATCCTCCTCGTTTTGGGGTGAATCCCTCTAAATCTGGACCCTCTTTGGGGTGAATCCCCTTAACTCCAGACCCTGCTCATTTTGGGGTGAATCCCTCTAAATCTGGACTCTCCTTGGTTTGGCTGAATCCCCCCCCCTAGCTCCAAATCCTTGTTTTGGGGTGAATCCCTCTAAATCTGGACCCTCTTTGGGGTGAATCCCCCTAACTCCAGACCCTCCTCGTTTTGGGGTGAATCCCCCCTAAATCCCGTCTCTCCTCCTTTTGGGGTGACTCCCCCTTAAATCCGGTCCCTCCCCCTTGTTTCGGGGTGAATCCCTCTAACTCCGGACCCTCTTTGCCTCGGGGTGACCCCCTCTAACTCCAGCCCCCCCTCATTTTGGGGTGACCCCCCCCAGCTCCCCGTTTCCAGCAGGGGAAGCGCCGGGGGGTCCGGGGGGGGCCCTCGGCGTCCGGCGCGGTCCGGAAAGGAACGCCGCCCTCCTCCCGGCCCCGCCTCGTCGCCGTGTTTATTTTTTTCATTATTTTTTTATTTTTTTTTTTCCCCCCCCCGTTTTTATGGCTCGGCCTCAAGCTCGGCCCCCTCCTTCGCCCCGCTAATTTATGGCGATGCCTTCGCCCGGCCCCCCCCCTCCTCCCACACCCCCCCCCCCCCGGGCACTTTTCTCCCCGACGCCTCCCGGCCGCGGCCCAGACGCTCGGCGGGACCCCCGGGAGGGCTTCGGGGAGGGGACCGGGCACCCCCCCGGCTTTGATTTTTGGGGAGGGGGCCGCTCCTTCCCCCCCACTTTTGGTTTTTGGGGAGGGGGCCGCTTTTCCCCCCCCCGCCTTCAATTCTTGGGGAGGGGGACCCTCACTCCCCCCGCCTTACGATTTTTGGGGAGGGGGCCGCTCCTTCCCCCCGCTTTCGATTCTGGGGGAGGGGGCCGCGTTTCCCCCCCCCGCCTGCCATTTTTTTGGGGGAGGGGGCCTCTCCATCCCCTCCGCCCGCTCCCCAGGAGGGGTCCCCCGAAATCCTCGCCGTAGAGCCCCGAAAGCCGCCCCCCTTCCCCGGGCGGGGGTCCCCGCGGCGCGCATCCCCCGGCGGCGGCGTCGAGCGGGGCGCGCGCCCCGTGTGCCCCCCCCCCACACCCCCCAGCACCCCCTGTTCCCCCCCCCCCAACCCACCCCGATGTTCAGCTGGCTGCGGCGCCAGGAGAAGCGGAGCCCCGAGGTGGTGCGCACGGTCACCGAGGGGCTCCGCCGCCTCTACCGCGCCAAGCTGCTGCCCGTGGAGGAGTTCTACCGCTTCCACGACTTCCACTCGCCCGCGCTGGAGGCCGCCGACTTCGAGACGAAGCCCATGGTGCTGGTGGCCGGGCAGTACTCCACCGGCAAGACCACCTTCATCCGCTACCTGCTGGAGAGCGACGTCCCCGGCAGCCGCGTGGGGCCCGAGCCCACCACCGACTCCTTCGTGGCCATCATGCACGGCGACACCGAGGGCATCACGCCGGGCAACGCGCTCATCGTCGACCCCGACAAGCCCTTCCGCAAGCTCAACCCCTTCGGGAACACCTTCCTCAACCGGTGAGGACCGCGGGGACACCCACCCCCCCCTCCCCAAAAAATCCCCCCCCCCCCCCGGGGGCTTCCCCC
>NW_028154129.1:2365522-2403137 GCF_964211835.1 Anser anser
TGGGTTGGGACTGGGACTGGAAATGGGACTGGGACTGGGATTGGAATGGGGACTGGGATCAGGACTAGGACTGGGACTGGGACTGAGATCAGGATAGGGATTGGGACTGGGACTGGGACTGGGATTGGGACTGGCATTGGGATTGGGACTGGGATTGGGGTTGGGATTGGGACTGGGACTGGGATGGGGATTGGGATCAGGATCAGGACTGGGACTGGGATTGGGATTGGGATTGGGGTTGGGACTGGGACTGGAAATGGGACTGGGACTGGGATTGGAATGGGGACTGGGATCAGGACTAGGACTGGGACTGGGACTGAGATCAGGATAGGGACTGGGACTGGGAATGGGACTGGGACTGGGAATGGGATGTGTATTGGGACTGCGACTGGGACTGGGATTGGGACTGGCATTGGGATTGAGACTGGGATTGGGGGTCTCAGCTGTCCCACTGAGGGTCCCGGGGCTGTGGGGGATCTCCGTGCCCACGTTCCCACTGCTCCTGGGCTGTCCTCGCCGTGCCGTGGCCGCGCCACCCCCTGCCCCACAACAGCCCCCCCCGGGTCCCCCCAAGCCCCCCGGTGCGATCGGCGCCCCCTCCGTCCCGCAGGTGCACGCGCACATCATCAGCCACCTGAAGAAGGAGATGCCGTCCGTCTTCGGCAAGGACAACAAGAAGAAGCAGCTCATCGCCAAGCTGCCCGTCATCTTCGCCCGCATCCAGCTGGAGCACCACATCCCCCCGGGGGACTTCCCCGACTGCGCCAGGATGCAGGTGGGTGCCGGGGGGGACACGAGGGGGTCCCAGGGGGTGGGTTCAGGACGGGATGTTAACCACCACCCCCCCCCCTCCAGGAGCAGCTGCTGGTGCACGACTTCGCCCGCTTCCCGTCGCTGAAGCCGCGGATGCTGGAGGCGCTGGACGAGCTGCTGACCCGCGACATCGCGGCGCTGATGCCGCTGCTGCGGCAGGAGGAGCTGGAGGCGCCCGAGGTGGGCGTGCAGGGGGGGGGCCTTCGAGGGCACCCGGCAGGGCCCCTTCGTGGAGGGAGCCCTCGGGGAGGAGGAGGAGGAGGCCGGGGAGGAAGGCGACGAGTGGGTGGTGACGAAGGACAAGGCCAAGTACGACGAGATCTTCTACGGGCTGGCGCCGCTGGGGGGGAAGCTGAGCGGGCGGCAGGCGCGGGGCTGGATGGTGAGCAGCAAGCTGCCCAGCTCCGTGCTGGGCCGCATCTGGCAGCTGAGCGACGTGGACCGCGACGGCATGCTGGACGCCGAGGAGTTCGCGCTGGCCGGGCACCTCATCGGCGCCAAGCTGGAGGGCCGGGGGCTGCCGGCCGACCTGCCCCGCTCCCTCGTGCCCCCCTCCAAGCGGCGCCAGAAGGGCTCGGCCGAGTAGCGGGGAATAAAGGGAGAGGCGGCCACGCGCGCGTGCGTGTGTGTGGGGTGTGTTCGGGGCGGGGGGGGGATGCACGTGGGTGTGCAAGGGGCTTGAGGGTGGGGGGGCTTGCAGCCAGGTGTGCAGGGGGCTCAGGTGTGGTATGGGGGGGGGCAGGGGGTCAGATGTGGGGGTGCTACTGGGTGTTACGGGGGGGGGGTGCTTGCACATGGGTGTGCAAGGTGCTTGAGGGTGGGGGGGGCTTACACATGGGCATGGGGGGGGCTTGGGTGTGAAGAGAGGGTGGGGGGCTCGCACCTGGGTGTGCTCCTGGGTGTTACAGAGGGTGAGGGGGGGGTGGGGGGGCTTGCACGTGGGTGTGGGGGGGGCTCAGGTGTGACAGGCAGGGTGGGCCTCCACAGGCGTGTGGGGGCACGGCCAGGGCGGCTTGCACACACGCGTAGGCCGTGTCAGCGTGTGTGTACACAGCGTGTGTCAGCATCGCTGCACAAACACGGGGGGAGGGGTGGGGGGGTGGGGGGGGCCTTCACACGCGTGTGTGTGTGCGGGGGGGGGGGGGGCGCACATTTGGGGCGGGGGGGCACACGAAACCTCCCCAAGATGGCGCCTGCCCCTCCCAAGATGGCGTCCTACCCCTCCCAAGATGGCGTCTACCCTCCCAAGATGACTCCCGACCTCCCCAAGATGGCGCCAACCCCCCCACGCCCCCCACCCCATGACTCCCGACCTCCCCAACATGGCGCTCACTCTCCTAAAATGGCTCTCGACCTTCCCAAGATGGCGCTCCCCCCGACCTCCCCAAGATGGCGTCCCCCCTGTTGACTCCCGACCTCTCCAAGATGGCGCCCACCATCCCGAGGTGACTCCTGACCTCCCCAACATGGCGCCCTCCACGTCCCCCGCCCTTCCCACCATGGCGGCCGGAAGCGTCCCCGCGGCGCTTCCGGCGCGGCGCCCGGCGTGGCCCTTTCCTTTCCAAGATGGCGGCGGCCGCGGAGGACGCCTCGTTCCTGGCCCTGAGCCCCGGGGCGCGGGACCCCGGCAGCGCCCGGCGGCGGCCCCGCGGCGCCCGGCACCGCAAGAAGGGCTGGAAGTGCTGGGCCGGCCCCGAGGCGCGGCTGGGCCGCGAGATCGGCGACTTCCTGGAGGATGTGGCCCTGCAGCAGCGGGTGGCGGGGTGAGGGGGGGGGCTGAGGGGCTGGGGAGGGACGGGGGTGTCCTGAGGGGTCGAGGGGGGGGCCTGGGGGGGTCCTGGGGGGTCCTGGGGGGTCCTGAGGGGGCGGGGGGGAGGTCCTGGGGAGTCCTGGGGGGGTCCTGAGGGGTGGGGGGGGGGCTGGGGGGGTCCTGGAGGGGGCCTGAGGGGCCTGGGGAGCGGCTGGGGGGAGTTGGGGGGGCCGGGGGAGGGCGGGGGGGGTCCTGGGGGGGTCCTGAGGGGGCGGGGGGGGGGGCTTGGGGAGCCGGGGAAGGGGTCCTGGGGAGTCCGGGGGGGGCTCTGAAAGCCTGGGGGGTGGGCCCTGGGGGGTCCTGAAAGGTCGGGGGGGGGGCCGGGAAGAGGGTCCTGGGGGGTCCTGGGGGGTCGGGAGGGGGTTCAGGGGTCCTGGGAGGTCTTGGGGGGGGGGGTCCGGGGGGGGGCTTTGGGGGCGCTCAGGGCCCTGAAGGGGGGGGGCTTGGGGGTGTTAAAGGGGGGTGAGTGGCTTTGGGGGGCGTCAAGAGAGGAGAAATTAAGGGGGGGGGGCAAAAAGCCGAGGGGGGGCTTTGGGAGGGTGAAGAGGGGGCTTGGGGTAGGGGAGGGCTTTTAGGGGCGGCGTTGAGGGCGTTGGGGGAGGTTTGGGGACCCCCAATGGCTTGGGGGGGTCTGGGAGGGAGTTCAGGAGGGGCTGGGGGGGTTGGGGGGCGTCTGAGGGGGTTTATGGGGGGGTCCTGGGGGGTCCAGGCCCCCCCGGCGGTGACCGGGGCTGCGTCCCCAGGGGCCTCATCGCGGAGCAGCCGGACGAGGGGCTCTTCTTTGTGGACACGGGCAACGCGGAGAAGGGTGAGTGGGGATTTATTCGGGGGGGGGCACCCCGAGAAGCCCCTCGGCACCTCGAGAAGCCCCCCCCGGCTCCCCAGGAAGCCCCCCCGGCACTTTGGGGTGACGTTTTGCCCCCCCCCCTTTCAGATCGGAAGCTGAACAAGGGCCGGGAGAAGCCGCTGCACATCGACCTCGTCCTGCGCCCCGACTCCAAGGTGCCAGCACCCAAAAAGTGAGTGCGGGGGGGGTAGAAAAACTGGGGGGGGCACCTCGGGGACCCCCCCCCGCTAACTTTTGTCCCCCCCCCCGCAGCATTTTGGCCTACCAGGTCCCCAACGGGCGCAAGGAGAGGCGGCGGCGGCAGTTTTGGGAGCGGCTGGAGCAGCGCGGCGTGCTGCCCCGCGCCGAGCGCCTGCTGCGGGCACGGCTGCAGGCGGGGGCCCCCCCGAGGAAAAAACCCCTGGAAAAAGGGCGCCTGGACCCCTCCCGGGACTTCTACGACATCTGGGCGGATGACAGTGAGCGCTAAAACGGAGGGGGGGTGGCTTTTTTGGGGCCATTTTGGGCGGTTTAGGTACAAACAGCACCAGTTGTGGGGTTTGGCCGAAAATCGGGGTCGTCTCTGGTCTGTTTCCTTTCTCCAAAGCACAAAAAATGATTTATTGGAGGGATTTGCACCCCCCCGATTTATTAAAACATTTTATTGGGGTTCCCCCTAATCTCTCCCGTGGCTTTTGTCCCCCCCCCGGTGCTGTGGTGGGATCTGGGGGGGGCCAAATTGGGGGTGCGCTGTCCCCACAGACCCCCTGGAGCGGGCGCTGGCGGGGCAGGACAGCTGGTTCCTGCAGGAGACCAAGAAGCAGAGGGTGAAGGTGAGCCCCCAAAATTATGGGGGGGGGTCCTGGGGGGGGCACACAGCCCAGCAGGACCCCTCACCCCCTTTGCTCCCCCCCCCAGCGCCCCCCCAGGCTGCTGAAGAAACCGTCGCAGGTCCCCGCCGTGGAAGTCATCGCCCCGGGGGGCTCCTACAACCCCACTTTCGAGGACCACCAGGTTTGGGGAGGGGGCTGGGGGGGCTCAAACGGAGCTGGGGGGGGGCTCAAACGGAGCTGGGGGGGCTCAAACAGAGCTGGGGGGGTCCTAAATACCCCCCCACACCTCTAAAAACCCCCAGGCGCTGCTGCTGCGAGCGCATGAGGTGGAGGTGAGGAAGAAGAGGGAGGAGGACAAGGTGGAGCGGCAGCTGAGCTTCCCCCCCGCCGCCGAGGCCCCCACCGCGGTGAGACCCCCCCCCCCCCAGGACCCCCCCCTCCAATTTCCCTACCCCAAGGAATTGGGGGGGGGGGGGTCTGACAGCGCCTCGCCCCCAGGAGACGGTGTTCCGGGAGCAGTGCGAGGGGCTGCTGGAGGAGTCGGGGGGCGAGGAGGAGGAGGAAGAAGCGGGGGGGGCGGCAGACCCCGAGGACCCCCCCAAAGCGGCCGCGCCCCCCCCTCGGCTGGGGAAGAAAACGGAGCAGCAGCGGCGGAAGGAGAAGGAAGCACGAGCGCTGGTACGGGGGGGGGCACGGGGGGGGGGGTATGGGGTGTTGGGGGGGCACGGGGCACTGGGGGGGGGACACAGGGATATTGGGGGGGACATGTGGGACACTAGGAGGGATGCTGGGGGGGACATGGGATGCTGGGGGGGGCACAGGGCACTGGGGGGACACCTGGGACACTGGGGGGGGGCCTCGAAATACTGGGGGGGGGCATGGGGCACGGGAGGGGTATGGGATGCTGGGGGGGACACGGGACACGGGGGGGATGCTGGGGGGGACAGGGGGGGGACAGAATGCGTGGGGGGGGTGACACAGAATATTGGGGGGCATATGGGATGTTGGGGGGGGACACTGGATATTGGGGGGGGGCCACGGGACACGGGGGGGGCACAGGACACGGGGGGGGGGGCCACGGGGACGCACCCAGCATCCCAGGGCGGGGGGGGGGGTCGTAACGCCGCGTGCCCCCCCCCCAGGAGCTGCAGCGTCGCCGCGAGAAGGCAGCGCGGTGCCGGCGGCAGGAGCTGTTCCGCCTGCGGGCGCTGGGCCGGCAGCTGCGGCGCTGGGAGGCCGAGCTGCTGCGGCGCCGCCGCGCGCGGGAAGCCAAGCGCAAGGCCCTCGAAGGCCGGCCCCGACGCCTCGGGCGCCTCAAGTGAGTCCCCGGGGGGGTTATTTATTTATTTTTTTGGGGGGGGGGGGGGGGGGCACGTACCTGAAGCTCTGCCCCGCAGGTACGAGGACCCGAGCCTGGAGGTGCAGCTGAGCGACGAGCTGGCCGAGTCGCTGCGCACGCTGAAGGTGGGTTTGGCGGGGCTCTAAAATTGGGGGGGGATGCTAAAAACTCGGGGGGGGTCCTGCTAAATCGGGGGGGTCATCATTAAATTGGGGGGGGGGGCAGCAGCGCCCAGTGATGAGCCCCATCCTTGCACTACGAGGATTCGCAGCCCCCGCGCTGGGAATGTGAAGGTCTCCAGGGGTCCCGGGGCCTCGCCGTGGGGGCGAGGGCTTGGGCGCTGAGGGTGCTGATTTCCCCCCCCCCCCCCCCCCAAAGGTTTTAGGAGCTGGGGGGGGGCTCCCAGCGCCCCCCCCCCCCCTAAAATCCCACTTTTCCTCATTTTTCCGCTCCCCGTTCCAGCCCGAGGGCAGCTTGCTGCACGACCGCTTCAAGAGCCTGCAGAAGCGGAGCCTGATCGAGCCCCGGGAGAGGGCAAAGTGAGTTGAGGGGGGGCTCCGGGGGGGGTCTCACTGCCCCCACCCCTTTTGGGATGGATTTGGGGCCGATTTTGAGCCCCCTTTTCTCTCCTTCCCCAGGTTCAAGAGGAAATACCGCCTGAAATACGTGGAGAAGAGAGCTTTCCGGGAAGTGACGTGAGTGGGGGCACCGGGGGGGGGACAGGGGACACTGAGGGGGGGGGGGGCAGCCTCAAGGGCCCCCCCCCGACCCGCTGCTCTCCTCGTTGCAGGTTGTAGCTGCGCTTCCTCGGCCCAATAAAACCCTTTGCACCAGCAGCGCCTCCTGGTTTGCACTGGGGGGGGGATTGTGGGGCTGGGGGGGGGCTTGTGGGGCTGGGGGGGGGACCAGCCCCCGCAGCTGGGCTTGTGGCCCCCCCCCCCGGGAAGGGGGGGCCCGGCAGATGGTGCCTGGCTCAGCCCCTTTCCCTTCTTTAGGGCTATTAGCGAGCGGATTAACGAACGCAAATCCCAGCGCCGGGGGGGGCGCGCGTGCGCTGCTGCCTCTGGGGGGGGTGCAGGGGGCAGAAGTGGGGCTGGGGGCCGCGGGGGGGGCACCGTGCGTCACCCCCGAGAGCACAGCGTGAGGTTGGGAGCCACCTCTCATTTATTTGTACCCCCCCATCCCCTCCCCAAATAAATAAAGCCCCAGTTTCGCCCCCCAAACCCCAGTTTTTCCTCCCCAGACCCCAAATTCTGCCTCCCAGACTCCAAATTCCCCCCCAAACCCCCAAATTGCTCCCCAAAACCCTGAATTCCCCCCCCCGATCCCAAATTCCCCCCCAAAAAACTTAAATTTACCCCCCCAAGAGCGCAGGTCGTGGGGCCCCCCCCACTCCCCGCTTGCACCACGCTGGCAGGAGGCTGCCAAAACCCCCAAATCCTTGGGGGGGGGGAAGAGGAGGCTGCCGAAACCCCCAAACCCTTGGGGGGGGTCATGGAGGAGGTTGCCGTAACCCCCAAATCCTTGGGGGGGGGAAGGAGGAAGCCGCCGAAACCCCCAAATCCCAGGGGGGGTCATGGAGGAGGTTGCCGAAACCCCCAAATCCTGGGGGGGGGAAGGAGCGGGAGCCCGCCCGCCCTTGCAGCACCCCCCAAAATCCGTTTTTTTGGGCCCGGGGGGGGGCCGGGGCTCACGCTCAGACGTAGGCCGACTCGCTGGACTGCGTCCGCCCCAGGGGGGCCGCGGGGGCCGGGGGGGCCGCGTCCTTTTTGCGGGGCTCCCCGAGGGACTTGCGCCGCGCCTGCGCCCCCCGCACGGCCGCCCGCACCTTGCGCCAGCCCAGGTGGTTGAGCTCGGCCAGGTTGAGCAGGACGCAGACGCCGCTGACGGCGAACATGAAGGCGAGGAAGACGGTCTTCTCGGTGGGCCGCGAGACGTAGCACTCCACCTCCTTGACGCAGGGGTAGCGGTCGCACTCGAAGATGGCCGGCACGCGGAAGCCGTAGAGGAAATACTGCCCGGCCAGGAAGCCGATCTCCAGCGCGTTGCGGAACACCACCTGGATGACGTAGAAGCGCGAGATGCCCTCCTGCCGCCGCGCCTTGGAGCCCCGCGACGGCGGCCGCGGGGCCGCCGCGCTCGGCGCCTCCTTGGCGTCCTCGGCGTCGTCCTTGGCGGCGCCGGGCGCCGGGGGCCCGCCGAGGGGCTTGGGGCGGCGCGCGTCGCGCTCCAGCAGCGGGTGGAGGAAGGAGTAGCGGCGCTCGCGCTGCTTGGCCGCCTGGTGCACGGAGTAGGTGATGAAGCAGAGGCTGGGCGTGCACACCAGGATGATCTGGAAGACCCAGTAGCGGATGTGGGAGATGGGGAAGGCCTTGTCGTAGCACGCCTGGTTGCAGCCGGGCTGCAGCGTGTTGCACGTGAACATGGTCTGCTCGTCCTCGTACACCGTCTCGCCCACGATGGCCACGATCAGGATGCGGAAGATCACCACCACCGTCAGCAGGATCCTGCCCGGGGTTGGGGGGGGGAAGAGGAGGGGGCACGGGGGGCGGCACGCGGGTGCCACGGGGGCGCGCGGGTGCCGCCGGGATACGCGCGGGTGCCACCGGGATGTGTGTGCGCCACCAGGAAGTGTGTGTGCCACCCGGACGTGTCTGTGCCACCAGGAAGTGTGTGTGCCACCCAGACAGGTATGTGCCACCAGGACATGTGTGTGCCACTGGGACACATGTGTGTGCCACCTGGACATGTATGTGCCACTGGGACACGTGTGTGCCACCTGGACATGTCTGTGCCACCAGGACACGTGTGTGCCACCTGGACATGTCTGTGCCACCAGGACACGTGTGTGCCACCGGGATGTGTGCGTGCCACCTGGACACGTCTGTGCCACTGGGACACGTGTGTGTGCCGCTGGGATACGTGTGTGTGCCACTGGGATACGTGTGTGCCACCTGGACATGTGCCACCAGGACACGTGTGTGCCACTGGGATACATGTGTGCCACCCGGACACATCTGTGCCACTGGGACACGTGTGTGTGCCACCCAGACATGTCTGTGCCACCAGGCTACACGTGTGTGCCACCGGGATGTGTGTGTGCCACCAGGACACGTGTGTGCCACTGGGATACGTGCGTGCCACCTGGACACGTCTGTGCCACTGGGACACGTGTGTGTGCCACCCAGACATGTATGTGCCACCAGGACACGTGTGTGCCACCCAGACCGGTATGTGCCACCAGACGTGTGCCACTGGGACACGTGTGTGCCACCTGGACATGTATGTGCTACCAGGACACGTGTGTGCCACTGGGATACATGTGTGCCACCCGGACACATCTGTGCCACTGGGACACATGTGTGTGCCACCCAGACAGGTATGTGCCACCAGGCTACACGTGTGTGCCACCAGGATGTGTGTGTGCCACAGGGGTATGCGTGTGCACCACCCAGACATGTAT
Organism: Anser anser; assembly: GCF_964211835.1. Taxonomy (NCBI): domain Eukaryota; kingdom Metazoa; phylum Chordata; class Aves; order Anseriformes; family Anatidae; genus Anser; species Anser anser. Next base: position 2,374,607 of record NW_028154129.1, read on the forward strand.
GTGGCACTGGGACACGTGTGTGTGCCACCCAGATATGTATGTGCAACCAGGACACGTGTGCCACCGGGATGTGTGTGTGCCACCCGGACACGTCTGTGTGTGCACCACCCAGACATGTATGTGGCACTGGGACACGTGTGTGTGCCACCAGGACACGTGTGTGCCACTGGGATACGTGTGTGCCACCCGGACATGTCTGTGTCACAGCGGTAAGCGTGTGCCACTAGGATATGTGTGTGTGCCACTGGGATGTGTGTGTGACACCCAGACATGTCTGTGCCACCGGGACACGTGTGTGTGCCACCCGGACATGTCTGTGCCACAGGGGTATGCATGTGCACCACCCAGACATGTATGTGGCACTGGGACATGTGTGTGTGCCACTAGGACACGTGTGTGCCACTGGGATACGTGTGTGCCACCCGGACATGTCTGTGTCACAACGGTAAGCGTGTGCCACTAGGATACGTGTGTGTGCCACCCAGACATGTATGTGCCACCCGGACATGTGTGCGTGCCACCCAGACAGGTATGTGTCATCAGACACGTACGTGCCACTGGGACACGTGTGTGTGACCTGCATATGTGTGTGCCACCGGGACACGGGTGTGGCACCTGGACATGTATGTGCCACGTGTGTGTGAGCTGCATGCGTGTGTGCCGGCAGGACACGTGTGTGCCACCAGGACATGCGTGTGTGCCAGCAGGACACGTGTGTGCCACCAGGACATGTGTGTGTGACCTGCATATGCGTGTGCCACCAGGACACGTGTGTGCCACCCAGACATGTCTGTGCCCCATGTGTGTGACCTGGATGTGTGTGTGCCAGCAGGACACGTGTGTGCCACCAGGACATGTGTGTGTGACCTGCATATGCGTGTGCCACCAGGACACGTGTGTGCCACCCAGACATGTCTGTGCCCCATGTGTGTGACCTGGATGCGTGTGTGCCACCAGGACACGTGTGTGCCACCGGGACGTGTGTGTGCCACCGGGACGTGTGTGTGCCACTGGGACACGTGTGTGCCACCAGGACACGTGTGTGTGCCACCAGGACACGCCTGTGCCACCGGGACGCGTGTGCCACCCACACACGCAGGTGCCACCAGGACACGTGTGTGCCATGGGGACACGTGTGCCACCCCCCCACCCGTGCACCCTCCCCCCACCTCGTACCCACCCTCTGCCCCCCCGCCCAGCCCCCGGGGTCCCCCCCAGCCCTGCCACCCCCCCCCCCGGTGACCCCCCCCCCGCACCCCTGGGTGCTGCCCCCTGTCCCCGCGTCACCCTGCGCGCCCTCGGTGCCGGCGGGGAGGTGACAGGAGGGTGACGGGGGGGGGGGGACGGACACAATGGGGGGGCACAGTGGGGAGGGTGACAATAGGGGGGGGTGGGTGCCCTGTGGGGGTCCCTGCCCCCCCCCAGCCCAAAGCCCTGCTGTGTCACCCCCTGGGGACCCGGTGTCACCGCCCCATGGGGGGCAAAGCGGGGCTGGGGGGGGATATTTTGGGGGGGGGGATGTTTGGGATGCTCCCACCCCACCCCTGGGACAGGGGGTCCCATCCAGCCCCCTCCCCGTGCTGGGGGGGGGGGAACAGGGGGGCCGGAGGAGCAGGGGGTCTGGTCTAAAGGGGGGGGGGGGCAATTCTGGGGGGGGTCCCTGTCCAAAGAGGGTGGGGGTCCTGGTCCTTGGGGGGGGGGGGCAGTCCCTGGGGGGGGTCCTGGTCCTTGGGGGCAGGGGTCCCAGTTCTAGGGGGGGGGTCCCTGTCCAAAGAGGGTGGGGGTCCCGGTCCTTGGGGGGGGGGCAGTCCTTGGGGGGGGTCCCGGTCCTTGGGGGGGGGGGGTCCCGGTTCTAGGGTGGGGGGTCCTGAGCCTGGGGGGGGTCCCAGTTCCAGGGGGGTGTCCCAATCCTGGGGGGGGGGTGTCCCTGTCCAAAGAGGGGGGTGTCCCTGTCCTTGCGGGGGGGGGGGTCCAGGTCCTTGGGGTGGTCCCAGTCTCAGGGTGGGGGTCCTGATCCGGGGGGGGGAGGTCCCGGTCCTTTTGGGGGGGGGGTCCCGGCCCTTGGGGGGGGGGTCCTAGTTCCAGGGTGGGGGGCCCGATCCTGGGGGGGGAGGGGGGTCCCTACCCAAAGAGGGTGGGGGTCCAGCTCCGGGGGGGGAAGGTCCCGATCCCGGGGGGGGGTCCCGGCCCCGGGGGGGGGGGGGTGTCCCGGGGGGGCTCTCACCTGCCGATCATGGTGGAGTGCTGCTGCACCGCCGCCTCCAGCAGCCGCTCCAGGATGGTCCATTCGCCCATCGCGCCGGCAGCGGGGGGCGCCGGGCCGGGCCCCCCCCCCTCCCGCCCCCCCCCCCCCGGCCCCACCGGGCCCCCCCCGCGCTCAGCGCCGCGGCCCCATCGCCGCCGCCGCCGCCCGGGAGCGCCGAGCGCGGCCCCGAGCCGGGCGCGGCCCCGCGGAGCCACGGGAGCGCGCGGCGCGCCGCCGGTACCGGGGGGGGGAGGGGGGAGGCGCGTTGGTGCTGCGAGCTGGGAGAGCTGGGAGCGCTGGGGGGGTGCGCTGGGTGTACTGGGAGCGCTGGGGGGTGCGCTGGTGCTGCGAGCTGGGAGCACTGGGAGCACTGGTGATGCGAACTGGGAGCACTGGGGGGTGCACTGGGAGCACTGGGTGTACTGGGAGCACTGGGGGGGTGCACTGGTGCTGCGAGCTGGGAGCACTGGGAGCACTGGTGATGCGAGCTGAGAGCACTGGTGATGCGAGCTGAGAGCACTGGGGGGTGCACTGGGAGCGCTGGTGTAATGTACTGGGTGCACTGGGAGCACCGGGTGCACTGGTGTAATGTACTGGGTGCACTGGGAGCACTGGGTGCACTGGTGTAATGCACTGGGTGTACTGGGAGCGCTGGGAGCACTGGGGGGTGCACTGGGAGGTGCACTGGGAGCACCGGGTGCACTGGTGTAATGTACTGGGTGCACTGGGAGCACTGGGTGCACTGGTGTAATGCACTGGGTGTACTGGGAGCGCTGGGGGGGTGCACTGGTGCTGCGAGCTGGGAGCACTGGGAGCACTGGTGATGCGAGCTGGGAGCACTGGGGGGTGAACTGGGAGCGCTGGTGTAATGTACTGGGTGCACTGGGAGCACTGGGTGCACTGGTGTAATGCACTGGGTGTACTGGGAGCGCTGGGGGGGTGCACTGGTGCTGCGAGCTGGGTGCGCTAGTGCTGTGAACTGGGTGCACTGGTGCACTGGTGGAATGTACTGGGTGCACTGGTGGAATGTACTGGGTGCACTGGGAGCACTGGGTGCACTGGTGCTGCGAACTGGGTGCGCTGGGGGATGCACTGGGAGCACTGGTGCTGCAAACTGGGTGCGCTAGTGCTGTGAACTGGGTGCACTGGGGGAACGCCCTGGGTGCACTGGGGGAATATACTGGGTGCACTGGTGGAAAGGTGCAATGCGCTGGGTGTACTGGTGCTGCAAACTGGGTGTACTGGTGGAAAGGCGCAATGCGCTGGGTGTACTGGTGCTCTGAACTGTGTGAACTGGTGCACTGCGGGGGGGTGCACTGGGTGCGCTGGTGCCGCAAACTGGGTGAACTGGGGGGGCTGCACTGGGAGGACTGGCGTGAAGCAGCCGTGCAGGAGCCCCCAGCCCCCTCCCCCCTCCCCAAGTGTAGCTCATTAATATGCAAATGAAGCTCATTAATATGCAAACGCCCCCCCCGGCCTACAAAGCCCCCCTGGCGCCCCCCCCGCGCCCCTTAGGCTGCGTTCGGAGGGGGGGGGGCTGCGCACACACCCCCAACCCCCCCCCGTTAACCATTTTGCCCGTTTTCGCCGTTTTTCACCCCAGCTGCGGGGGGCCTCCGGCGTGGGGGGCGGTGCTGGGCCCCGGCGCGCAGCCGCCGCCATCGCCGTCACCAGTGCCACCAGTGCCACGGCTCTCAGCGCTACGACTGGTGTCCCTGGTGCCACTGGTGCCACTGGTGTCACTTGGGCCACTGCTGCCACTGCAGCCACTGCTGTCACTGGTGTCACTGCAGTCACTGGTGTCACTGCAGCCACTGCTGCCACCGCCGCCATGCCGCTGCGCGTCTCCGTGCTCTACTGGTAAGGCCCCTTCAAGGGGGGGGGGGATTGGGGCGCTGAGCCCCCACCCCCGCCCCCCGGCTCACCCCAATGCCCCCCGCTCTCCCTTGCAGCGGGGCCTGAGGCTACAGACCCAAGGTGAGCCGATTTCCCTGTTTTTTCCCCCAAAATGCCCGTGGCCGCCTGCGGCCTGCGGGCGCCGGGCGGTGACGGCCGCGCTTGGCTTCGCAGTATGAGCGGCTCAGGAAGGAGCTGGAGGCACGCTTCCCCGGCGCGCTGGACATGGTGAGTTTTTATTTTGGGGGGGGGTCCACACCCCCTGATGACCCCCCCCCCGGACCCCCGGTGACTCCCCCGGACCCCCCGGTGCGTGCCCGCAGAGCGGCCAGGGAACGCCGGAGGTGACGGGATGGTTCGAGGTGACGGTGGCCGGCCGCCTGGTGCACTCCAAGAAGGTGCGGGGGCGACGATGGCGGGGGGGGGGGACACGCGGGGGGGTCGCCCCGAGACCCTCCCCAGGCTCCACGGGGGGGTTCTGGGGGGGGTTTCTTCGCTTCCTGCTTGTCCCGAGGGGATTTCTGTAATTTTTTTGGGGGGAAGGAGAGGGCTCCAACACGCTGCTCGCCTTCCCAGCACCCTTAAATTCACTATTTTCTGCCTAAAAATCCCCAAAACGTCCCACTTTCCTTCCCAGCACCCTTAAAAAAAAGAAAAGGTGCTGTTTTCTATCGGAGTGTCCCCAAAACACGCTGTTTTCTATCGGAGTGTCCCCAAAATACGCTGTTTTCTCTCCATGTGCCCCTCAAACTTGCTGTTTTTTAGCTGCGCACCCTCAAAGCGTGCTGCTTTTCATCCAGACACCACTAAATGCACCATTTTCCCTCTGGGCACCCCCAAAACCCGCCGTTTTCCCTCTGGGCACCCCCAAACCCCACCATTTTCCCTCTGGGCACCCCCAAACCCCACCGTTCCCCCTCTGGGCACCCCCAAAACATGTCGTTTTCCCTCCGGGCACCCCCAAACCCCACCATTTTCCCTCGGGGCACCTCCAAAACCCAACGTTTTCCCTCGGGGCACCTCCAAAACCCACCGTTTTCCCTCGGGGCACCCCCAAACCCCACCGTTTTCCCTCGGGGCACCTCCAAACCCCACCGTTTTCCCTCGGGGCACCTCCAAACCCCACCGTTTTCCCTCGGGGCACCCCCAAACCCCAACGTTTTCCCTCGGGGCACCCCCAAACCCCAACGTTTTCCCTCGGGGCACCCCCAAACCCCAACGTTTTCCCTCGGGGCACCCCCAAACCCCAACGTTTTCCCTCGGGGCACCCCCAAACCCCAACGTTTTCCCTCGGGGCACCCCCAAACCCCAACGTTTTCCCTCGGGGCACCCCCAAACCCCAACGTTTTCCCTCGGGGCACCCCCAAACCCCAACGTTTTCCCTCGGGGCACCCCCAAACCCCACCGTTTTCCCTCGGGGCACCTCCAAAACCCAACGTTTTCCCTCGGGGCACCTCCAAAACCCAACGTTTTCCCTCGGGGCACCCCCAAACCCCACCGTTTTCCCTCGGGGCACCCTCCCCCGTCTCTTTCCTCCGCCAGAACGGCGACGGCTTTGTCGATAGCGATGCCAAGCTGCAGAAGATCGTAGCCGCCATCAAGGCCTCCTTGCCGTAGGCATCAACGGACGCCCCGCTGCTGCCTTTACCGGCCTAGCGAAGGTAATTTCGGCACGGGGCCGGCGTGGCGGGGTTGGCATCGAAGCCACGCTGACCCTGTTGCCCCCCCCAAAGCACCACGAGCGCCTGCCTCGCTCGGGTCGGCCGAGCGCTCCATGACGGGAGCCGCCGAAACGTCCGCGGACACCGGGTGGTTTCCAGACCCCGCGCGCAGGATGCCGGCCGGAGGGAGGCGGGCGGTCGTCGAGCTTCGCACCCCAGCCTGTTTTGTTTTTTTTATTATTATTATTTTTTTGGTCTGGTGTTTTCCTCCACGCCGGTTTTGTTCGCCGTCGAGGCGGTCGCTCTCACTTCAGCGTGCTGGGGTGAGCGATTCCGCCTTTGCACGCGCCGCTAACTCGCACAGAAAGCTTCTGCCGAGCCTGCTGGGCTGAAACGTAAGGAAATAAGGCTCCACATTCAGGAATTATTCAGCGGGCAGCGCTTCTGGCTTGGGTTTAATGAGGTATGAGACACGCGATTCTCAGGGCTTGCCCAAAATAACACTAATTTCACTTTTTTTTCCCCTCTGCCCAGCAGCAGCTCGGCGGAGAGCTTCTGCCCTGCCGTCCCGGTTGCCTTCTGTAAGTGTGTCACTGTTTGGGGCCGTTTCTCAATAAAAGCCGTGGAAACTTTGCGCTGGGTTTTGCGGTCGCTGGGGTTTTTGCTCTCGGCTTGGCGTCTCTCCAGGCAGGAGAACCGCCGCGAGCAGGGCGGCGGAGCCCGGAACTGGGGGGGATTTGTCACCGCTTTGGAAACGGGGATCTGCTTCGCCATCCTCTCCGCTCAGCGGCGTTCTGCAGCCAGCGTCGCCGGCAGCAGGGCTCAGTCCCAGCCTCGTTAGCGAACCTTTCCCCTCCTTTTCTGTTTGCACCTTAAAAAAAACAACAAGAAAATTGGGAAACCTCTCTGTGTTAGTTGTACTCGGGCTTCTCCGCGGTGGACGCGTGCCCTCTGGTGACAACAGCAAGCAAACAGGCGCAGATTTACGTGTCAGTGTCTCGTCCTCCGGCTTTCCCCCGTGGTGGTGCTTGAAGTTTGTGTCTGTGGAGGAGCAGGAGGCTGGACAGCTCTTGTGCTGGGCTTCTTAATTAAAATCGGGATTAATGCTGCTGCTCTGCGTCAGCCGCCGTCGCTGCGAGCCCCTGCGGCTCATCGTACCCACTGCCATCCCTCACTGAGTGAGTGATGGGGAGGGGGGCTGGCGTTGTTAAACGTTAATGTGTAAGGAAAATGTGTATGGAAAAAAAAAAGGTAATGTGTATGGAAAAAGAGCAATTTCGGGGTGGATTTAGGCGATGCTGGGAGGGCCCTGGTGCTCCCTTTGGCTCGTCCCGCGGAGGTGACTCAGGGGGGTGACGTGGCTGGCCGCAGGGCACCGAAAATCGGTGTGGTTTCAACATGTTTGGGAACATTCGTGGTGTCGTGGGAGAGGTGGGTGTGGGAGACACAACCACGGCGCACGTAATCCCCCTGGGTGGGGAGAGAGGCGGCGGCGCCAGCTGAGGTGACGTGACTTGGGCACCGCCATGCCTCGGGGCAGCTGCTGGGAGGGTCACCGGCCGCTACAACCCCTCCGCGGCGCTGCCCCGGGGTTCCCACCGAGCCCTGAGGCCGTTTCACGCCGGTTCTGACACCGGGCAGAGGCTCCGGGGGGGCTCGGGGCGGCCCCGGGGCGGCCCCGCGGCGGGTCGCAAGATGGCGCCGGGCCGCCATCACCTCAGCCGACCTCCCTCCCCCCTCCCCCCGTCCCCCCCGGCGCGGTGCATGCCGGGTAAGGAGCCCCGCCGGGAGCCCGCCATTTTCTGTCAGGGCTGGCGGGAAAGGCGGGAAGGGAGCGAGCGCAGCCCCAGCGCCGCCGCGGGACTCCCAACGGCTCCAGCGGCCGCCGCCAGCCACGCACGTAGGTAAAGGCGGCGGGGGAGCGGCGCCGGGGCCGGTCCCCGGTGGCCGCGGCGGGGGGGGGGGGCGGCGGCGGCCGGGGGGGGCGGCTCGGCGCCGAGGTCGCCTGAGGAGACGCTGCCCCCAAGTCCCGCCTTCCGTGTGTCGCCGCTCGCTGATTGGCGGCGGGGGGCGGCGGCGCTGATTGGCCGCGGAGCCCCGCGGCGAGCCGCGAGGGGATTGGCTGCGAGGCGCGTCCGTCAGAGGGGAGATGGGGCGGTGCGGCCCCGCTGCGGGAGGTTTGCGAACCGATTGGCCTCGCGGCGGCAGCCAATCAGGAAGGAGTTGGTCTGGGGGCACATGGTTCCGCGCGGCCAATCGGGGCGCAGCCGCGGCGCGGGGGCTTCTGGGGGTTGTAGTCCGAGCGCCGAGCCGGCGGGGAGGCCGGGGTAGACATGGCGGCGGGGCCCTCGTGGCGGCGGGGCCGTTGCCGGGGCCGTTCCCCGGGGCCCACCGGTTCCTTCTCCTCCTCAGCAGCCCCTAGCGAGCTCCCGGCATGGCCCGCACCAAGCAGACGGCCCGCAAGTCCACGGGCGGCAAGGCGCCGCGCAAGCAGCTGGCCACCAAGGCGGCCCGGAAGAGCGCGCCGTCCACGGGGGGCGTGAAGAAGCCCCACCGCTATAGGTAACCTCAAAAAAACACACAAAACACCCCAAAAACACCCCAAAAACACCACCGATCCCGCCCCCAGGAGCCCGCTGCCACCTCCGGAGCGTGTCGTGCTCGGGAGTTTTGGGCCTCGTGTGGAAGGAACACCACTAAAAAGAGGAAAAAATCTTGTGGTTTTGGTATTTTTGTATCTGGGAGTGTTGGCGGCATCGGTTCCTGTCAGTAATGTGCTATATTTTTATTATTTTAACCCAAATTTGGTCCATTCTGATAGCTTGTATCACAAGGAGTCGATAAAGGTTAGGTTCTGTGAACCGGGCTGAAGGGGAGCGGATGTGGGGCAGAAAGGGAGTGACTCCGGTGTGACTCCGGTGCGAATCCGGTGAATCTGGTGTGGCTCCAGTATGAATTTGGTGCAAATCCGGTGTGACTACGGTGTGACTTTGGTGCAAATCTGGTGTGACTCCAGTGCAAATCCGATGGGAGTCCGATGAGAATCTGGTGTGATTCTGGTGTGACTCTGGTGTGAATCCGGTGCAAATCTGGCGTGACTCCAGTGCGAATCCGATGGGAGTCCGATGAGAATCTGGTGTGACTCTGGTGTGACTCTGGTGTGAATCCGGTGCAAATCTGGCGTGACTCCGATGCGAATCCAGTGTGACTCCGGTTTCCCCGTGTAAACGGAACCTGTTGCAGGCCGGGCACCGTGGCGCTGCGGGAGATCCGGCGGTACCAGAAGTCGACGGAGCTGCTGATCCGCAAGCTGCCCTTCCAGCGCCTGGTGCGCGAGATCGCGCAGGACTTCAAGACCGACCTGCGCTTCCAGAGCGCCGCCATCGGGGCGCTGCAGGTGGGCGATATCGGGGCGATATCGGGGTGATGATATCGGGGCGATATCGGGGTGATATTGGGGCAATAATATCGGGGCGATATTGATAATAATATTGGGTGATAATATCGGGGTGATATTGAGGTGATACCAGGGCGATATTGGGGCGATAATATTGGGGTGATATCGGGGCAATTATATCGGGGTGATATTGGGGCAATACCAGGGCGATATTGGGGATATCAGGGTGATATTGGGGTAATACCAGGGTGATATTGGGGCAATAATATCGGGGTGATATTGGGGCGATACCAGGGCAATATTGGGGTGATAATATTGGGGTGATATTGGGGCGATGATGTCGGGGTGATAATACCCGGGTGATATTGGGGCAATACCAGGGCGATATTGGGGCGATAATATCAGGGCGACATCGGGGTGATATTGGGGTTATATCGGGGCGATATCGGGGTGATATCAGGGTGATATTGGGGCAATACCGGGGCGATATTGAGGCGATAATATTAGGGTGATATTGGGGTCATAATATCGGGGCGATATCGGGGTGATATCAGGGTGATATTGGGGTGATACCAGGACGATATTGGGGTGTTAATATTGGGGCGATGTCAGTGCGATATCGGGGTGATAACAGGGTGATATCGGGGCAATAATGGGGCGGTATTGGGGCAATAATGAGGCGGTATTGGGGTGATATCGGGGTGATATTAGGGTTATAATATTGGGGTGATATCAGGGCGATATCGGGGCGATATCGGGGTAATATCGGGGCGATATCGGGGCGGGGAGACCATCACCTCGCCCTGACATCTTCAGTCCCTACTGCTGCCCCATTCCCGCCCCCCCCGGCCACGGCATCTCCCCCAACCCCCCCGAAACCCCGCTCAGCAGCGACTTTCGGTGCCCCCACCCCAATTAACCCCCCCTTTTTTTGCCCCCCCCCCCCCCCCCCCGGCAGGAGGCCAGCGAAGCGTACCTGGTGGGGCTCTTCGAGGACACCAACCTCTGCGCCATCCACGCCAAGAGGGTCACCATCATGCCCAAGGACATCCAGCTGGCGCGGCGCATCCGCGGCGAGCGGGCTTAGCGCCGCCGGAGGGACTCGGGGGGGGGGGTCCTGGGGGGCTTCTCCTGCCCCCCCGCAAAAAAAAAACCCCTCTCGAAGCTCTCCCGGTCACGACATGCAGGCGAAACCGACACCGCGCGCGCACACACACACACACCGAGCAAACTTTTGGGGGATTTACGAGACTTTTGGATTTTTTCCCTTTTTTTTTTTTTGTACGCTTTTTCTTTCCTTTTTTTTTTTTTCTTTCTCCGAGCTGCAAAAAATATAGAGAATTTTGGGGAGGTGGGGGGGAGGGGGTGGGGGGGGAAGGTTTTTGAAATACCCGGTTTTGTACACAAAACTCACGGAGGGTTGGGCGGGGAGCTTCGGGGGTGGCTCCGTGACTTCGTGTTCCCCCGAGGAGGGGGGGGGGGGGGCGCGGTGTTGTTCCCCCCCCCGTCCCCAAACGCGCGTCCCGATTTCCCCCCCCTCTCCCCCCCCCGCCCCCGCGGGGCTGACGGAATGAATAAAAAACCCTAAATGTTAACCGAGCGCTTCTCCTCCTTCCTTCCTCGCCGAATCCCAACAAAACCCAAAGAAACCCCAAAACGGGAGGGTTTGGGGGCCCTTTGATGTTTTTGTCCCTTTCCCTTTTCGGGGGGGGGGTTCGGGCACGGATTACCCCCCCCCCCGGGGTGGGGGGGGAGCTGACGTGATTGCTGCTGACACCCCGGCGTTAATTTTAGCGGTGGCCCCGCGTTAGTCACCCTAAGCGGGATTACGGGGCGCCGGGACCGGGTGGCACCTGGGGATGGCGTGCCTCCCCCCCCCCCAAAAACAACCCGGGGGGACACGTCCTTTTGGGGGGGGGCTCGTCTTTAACAGAGATTTTGGGGTTCGCTGCTTAAAAATCGAAAATCTTAAAAAAAAAAAAGCGTTTTTTTTAACACTTATATAAATATCGGTGCCTAAATTGGCTTAATTGGGGTTTTCCCTAAAAATAGGCGATCCCGACCCCCCCCCCCCCCAGGCGGAGCTGCCCCTGCCCCCCCCCCCCAGTTTTGGGGTGCCCCCCAGGGACCCCAAGAAAGCGGCTTGGCCCTAACGAGGCCTGACGCTGGCAAAGGGACCTCCCCCCCCCCCCCGATTTTTGGGGTCTAATCGGACGTTTTGGGGTTCGGCCTCCGGCGGGGCAGGATTAAAGTCTTAAAGGTTCCAAAATAGCTGGGGGGGGGGACGGGGGGGGATGGGGACGGGGGGGGGGGGGCCGGGGGGGCCTTCACCCACTGAGTCGGGGTCCCCAAATTTGGGGTGAGGGCTGCGGGTTTTGGGACGCCGGCTTTTTGGTGACTTTGGTGGCGCCTCAGCCAATTCGGGGACCCCCCCGGCGTGAGCCCAGCTGCCCCCCCCCAAAAAAAAAAAAAAAAAATTGGGGACCCCTCGGTGCCATCCCAACCCCCCCGGGGTTCATCCTGCGCCGGGGCAGAGCACGGGGACCCCCAAACCCCAAAGTTTGGGTGCCCAGGTGGGAAGTGGGGGGGGGGGCACGGGCAGCCCCCGCCGCATCTGCGCCGCCTGTTTCCCCCCCCCCCCCGGTGAAGGATTAGGGTTAATCAGCCCCAAATCCGCCCGTCTGAAAAACAAACTAATCAGCCCCGCCGCAGCGCTGCCCCCCCGGCTGCCGCCCACATGGGCTGGGGGGGGCACGGGGGGGGGCTCGGGGGGGGGCACGGCACATTTTTGGGGGGCTGCGATGGGGTTTGGGGGGTTGTACTGGGATTTCGGGGGGCTGCATTGGGATTTGGGGGGGTTATACTGGGATTTGGGGGGGGCTGCAGTGGGGTTTGGGGGGGCTGCATTGGGATTTGGGGGGGCCACAGTGGGATCTGGGGGGGGGCACCATGTTGGGGGGGGTTGCGATGGGGTTTGGGGGGGTTGTACTGGGATTTGGGGGGCTGCATTGGGATTTGGGGGGCTTGTACTGGGATTTGGGGGGGCTTTGATGGGGTTTGGGGGGGGCTGCACTGGGATTTGGGGGGTTGTACTGGGATTTGGGGGGGCTGCAATGGGATTTGGGGGGGTTGTACTGGGATTTGGGGGGGCTGCAATGGGGTTTGGGGGGCTGCATTGGGATTTGGGGGGGTTATACTGGGATTTGGGGGGCTGCAGTGGGGTTTGGGGGGGCTGCATTGGGATTTGGGGGGGCCACAGTGGGATCTGGGGGGGCACACCATGTTGGGGGGGCTGCGATGGGGTTTGGGGGGGCTGCATTGGGATTTGGGGGGTTATACTGGGATTTGGGGGGTTGTACTGGGATTTGGGGGGGTTGTACTGGGATTTGGGGGGGGCTGCATTGGGATTTGGGGGGGGTTGTACTGGATTTGGGGGGGCTGCAATGGGGTTTGGGGGGTTCACTGGGATTTGGGGGGGCCACAGTGGGATCTGGGGGGGGCACACCATGTTGGGGGGGGGCTGTGATAGGCTTTGGGGGGGGCTGTACTGGGATTTGGGGGGGCTTACTGGGGTTTGGGGGGTTCACTGGGATTTGGGGGGGCTGCACTGGGGTTTGGGGGGGCTGTACTGGGATTTGGGGGGGGTCACTGGGGTTTGGGGGGGTTGTACTGGGATTTGGGGGGGTTATACTGGGATTTGGGGGGCTTACTGGGATTTGGGTTCTCCACCGGGACTGGGGGCTGAGCAAAGACCCTGGGGGGGGGCACAACGGGGCTCCCCCCCCCGTGCTGTTCTCAGGGCCCCCCCCAAACGCTGCCCCCCCCCGGGGGTCCCGCCTGTCCCCCCATGCCCCGTCCCCGGCTCCGACACCGCAGCTGCCCCTGGGATTAGCCCCGGGCCCCTCCAAGGGGGGGGGCACATTTTGCCCCCCCCCCCATGCCCCCCCCATGCGCCCCCCCAACCCCCGTGGGACCCCCAGGCCCATTCCCAAATCCCTCAGGACTGACCCCAAAACGCGAGCCCCTTCGTTAGCCCTAACGAGCACCCTCAGCACGGTGTAATTAGGGTGGGGGGGGGGGGCTCCTTATACCCCCCCCCCCATAGAAGACCCCCCCCCATCCCACCCGATAATTAATTAACCAGCAATAATTAACCACAGCAGGTCGGCCCTGGCGCTGAGCACACCCCAAAACCCCCACCCCGGGGGGGGGGCGGTGCTGGGTGCCCCCCCCCCCGCGTTAATTGCCGGCAGCGGGGGATTAGCCCCGCGGGGGCCAATGTCACCCCCCCGGGGAATAGCGCCGGGCCCGGGGGGGGGCACGGGGGGGGGCCCGGTGGCGGGCCCTACTTAAAGCTCCCCCCGGCGCGGGGACGCCTTCCCCGCCGCCAGCAGGGCCCCCGCCGCCGCCCCGCCGCAGGTGGGTGGGGGGCACCTTGGGGTGGGGGGGGGACTTTGGGGTGGGGGGACCTTGGGGTGGGGGGACCTTGGGGTGGGGGGGCATCTGGGTTGGGGGACTTTGGGGTGGGTGTAATATGGGGTGGGGGGGGGACTTTGGGGTTGGGGGGCGCCTTGGGGTGGGGGGCGCCTTGGGGTGGGTGTAACATGGCATGGGGGCGCCTTGGGGTGGGGGGCACCTTGGGGTGGGGGTAATTCAGGGTTGGGGTGCCTTGGGGTGGGGGTGCCTTGGGGTGGGGGGCACTTTGTGCGGGGGTAATTCGGGGTGGGGGGGACCTTGGGGTGGTGGGGGCACGTTGGGGTGGGGGGGGGCAACTTAGGGTGGGAGAAACTTGGGGGGTGGGGGGTGCCTTGGGGGGTGGGGGGCAGCTCGGGGTGTGGGGGGACCTCGGGGTGGGGGGGACCTTGGGGTGGGGGAAGCTCCGGGTGGTCCTGAGGGGGGACGGGGACGCGGGGCGGGAGGGGGGGGGCTTCATGCTGGGGACGGGGTGCTGGCCTTGGGGTGACGTCCCCTGGAGCGGGGACGAGCCACCGGGGCTGTCACCGGCGGCAGGGAGACGTCCCCTGGGGCCACTGGGGCTGTCACCGGCCCCGGGAGGTTTGTCACCGGCCCCCAGGGTGACGTCCCCCGGCTTGGGGGCGAGCCCCGCCGGTTCCACCTCCTGCCTTGGGGAGGGGATCAGGGCCTGGGGGGGGCCGCGCAATCCTGCACCGTGCAGCCCTGCAGCGTGCTGTGCTGCACCAAGCCCTGCAATCCTGCACCGTGCCCTGTCGCACCGCGCCGTGCTGCACCGTGCAATCCTGCACTGCGCTGTGCAATCTTGTGCCGCGCTACCTTGCCCCGTGCCGTGCTGCACCGTGCAATTCTGCACCGTGCCGTGCAATCTTGTGCTGTGCTACCTTGCCTCGTGCCCTGCAATCCTGCCCCGTGCCGTGCTACCTTGCACCATGCAATTCTGCACCGTGCCATGCAATCTTGCGCCATGCTACCTTGCCCCGTGCCCTGCAATCCTGCACCGTGCCATGCTGCACCATGCCTTGCAATCTTGTGCCGTGCAATCCTGCCCCGTGCTGTGCTACCTTGCCCCGTGCCATGCAATCCTGCACCGTGCCGTGCTACCTTGCCCTGTGCCGTGTTGCACCGTGCAATTCTGCACCGTACCATGCAATCTTGTGCTGTGCTACCTTGCTCTGTGCTCTGCAATCCTGCCCCATGTCGCGCTACCTTGCATTGTGCCATGCTGCACCATGCAATTCTGCACCATGCAATTCTGCACCACGCCATGCAATCTTGTGCCTTGCGATCCTGCCCCGTGCTGTGCTACCTTGCCCCGTGCCCTGCAATCCTGCCCCATGCCGTGCTACCTTGCACCATGCTGTGCTGCACTGTGCAATCCTGCACTGTGCCATGCAATCTTGTGCCACGCTACCTTGCTCTGTGCTCTGCAATCCTGCCCCATGTTGTGCTACCTTGCACCGCGCCGTGCTGCACCATGCAATTCTGCACTGTGCTGTGCAATCTTGTGTTGTGCTACCTTGCACTGTGCCATGCTGCACCGTGCAATTCTGCACTGTGCCGTGCAATCTTGTGCCATGCAATCCTGCCCCGTGCCCTGCAATCCTGCACCATGCCGTGCTACCTTGCCCCGTGCCGTGCTGCACCATGCAATTCTGCGCCATGCAATCTTGTGCCGTGCTACCTTGCACTGTGCCATGCTGCACCGTGCAATTCTGCACCGTGCCGTGCAATCTTGTGCCATGCAATCCTGCCCCGTGCCCTGCAATCCTGCACCATGCCGTGCTACCTTGCCCCGTGCCGTGCTGCACCATGCAATCCTGCACTGTGCCGTGCAATCTTGTGTTGTGCTACCTTGCACTGTGCCATGCCACACCATGCAATTCTGCACCACGCCGTGCAACCTTGTTCTGTGCAATCCTGCCCTGTGCCGTGTTACATCGCCCTGTGCCCTGCAATCCTGCCCCATGTTGCGCTACCTTGCACTGTGCCATGCTGCACCATGCAATTCTGCACCACGCCGTGCAATCTTGTACCGTGCTACCTTGCCCCGTGCCGTGCAATCCTGCCCCGTGCCACGCTGCCCCGTGCCGTGCGTGACCCCGTGTCCCCCCCCGGCAGCTGGCCCCAGCTCGCCTCAGCAGCGCCCGGTCTCGGCGCGAGGGAGCCCACCCGGAGCATGATGTCCTACATCAAGCAGCCCCACTACGCCGTCAACGGGCTCACGCTGGCCGGGCCGGGCATGGACCTGCTGCACTCCGCCGTGGGCTACCCTGGTGAGCAGCAGCGGGGGGGGCTTCCTCGGGGGGGAGGCGTGCGGGGTTTTGCATGGGGGAGGTTGCACAAAAGGGTCGCACGAAGGGTTTTGCACAGAGGGGTTGCACAGGGGCATTGCACGGGGGGGTTGCACGCAGGGTTTTGCACGGGGGGGTTGCACGAAGGGGTTGCACAAAGGGTTTTGCACAGAGGACTTGCACGGGGGGGTTGCACACAGGGTTTTGCATGGGGGGGTGCACAGGGGCACTGCACAGGGGGTTGCACGCAGGTTTTGCACAGGGGGGCTGCACAGCGGGTTTTGTGCAAGGAGGCTGCACGCGGGGTGTTGGACAGAGGGTTTGCACGGGCGCGTTGGACAGAGGGTTTGCACAGGAGGTTGCACAGCAGCCTTTGCACGAGGGGCTTTGCACGAGGGGGTTGCACAGGAGGGGTCACATGCTGTTTTGCAAGGGGTTTGCACAGGGGGTATCGCACAAGGGGCTTGCATGGGGGGGGTCCTCTCCCTGGCCCCGTGGTTTCCCTTGGGTGGGAAGGGGCTGGGAGCGTGCAACGGCTCGGGGGGGAGGTGGGGGCTCACCAGGGGGTCCCTGACCCCCCCCCATCCGCAGCCACGCCGCGGAAGCAGCGCCGCGAGCGCACCACCTTCACGCGGGCGCAGCTGGACATCCTGGAGGCGCTCTTCGCCAAGACGCGCTACCCCGACATCTTCATGCGCGAGGAGGTGGCCCTCAAGATCAACCTGCCCGAGTCCCGCGTGCAGGTGAGCCCGGTGGGGGGGGGGTCCTGCACCCTCATGCGTGTGCACGAGGAGGGGTCCTGCACGCTCCTGGGTGTGCACAAAGAGGGATCGTGCATGCACCCATGTGTGCAAAAAGAAGGGTCCTGCACCCTCATGCGTGTGCACAAGGAGGGGTCCTGCGTGCACCTGGGTGTGCATAAAGGGGGATCCTGCTTACACCCATGGGTGCACAAGGAGGGAGGGGGGTCCTGCACACACCTGTGTGCACGAGGACGGGTTCTGCATGCACCCAGGGGTGCATAAGAAGGGGTCCTTCACGCAGCCGAGCGTGCACAAGGAGGGAGGGGTGCTTCATGCTCCCGCGTGCGCGCAAGGAGGGGTCCTGCTTGCACCTACGTGTGCACGAGGAGGGTCCCTGCACGCACCCTGTGCAGTGTGAGCACCGCAGGGCTGCGTGACCCCGAGCACACCCGTGCAAGGGCGTGCGCACTGGGATGAGCACACTGGAGCGGGGGGGCGTGCGAGGGACAACGCTGTGCCCGCCGCCCCCGCCTCAGTTTCCCCACCAACCTTCCCCCCCCCTCCCCGCAGGTGTGGTTCAAGAACCGCCGCGCCAAGTGCCGGCAGCAGCAGCAGCAGAGCAGCGGCCAGGCCAAGGCTCGGCCCGCCAAGAAGAAGAGCTCGCCGCCCCGCGAGGCGCCCGCCGACGCCGGGGGGGCCGGGCCCTACAGCCCCCCGCCCGCCGGCACCCCCAGCTCCGCCGCCGGCGCCACCGTCTCCATCTGGAGCCCGGCCTCCATCTCGCCCGTGCCGGACCCCTTGGCCACCACGGCCGCACCGGGGCTGCCGCGCTCGGCGCCGTTCCCCGGCTCCTACGGCCAAGCCGGCGGCTACGGGCAAGGCTACGCCGGATCCGCCGCCTATTTCGGGGGCCTGGACTGCAGCTCCTACCTCTCGCCCATGCACCCGCAGCTGGGGGCGCCCGGCGCGGCGCTGAGCCCCTTGGCCGCCCCCGCCATGGGCGCCCACCTCGCCCCCTCGCCCGCCGGCTTGGCCGGGCAAGGTTACGGCGCCGCCGGGCTGGGTTTCGGCGCCGTCGACTGCCTGGACTACAAGGACCAGGCGGGCTCCTGGAAGCTCAACTTCAACGCCGCCGACTGCCTGGACTACAAGGACCAGAGCTCCTGGAAGTTCCAGGTCTTGTGAGGGGGGGGCCCGGCCCCGCCGCGGGCGCACGAGGGGGCCCGGAGGGTGCCGGGCACGGCTGCGGCGCGGGGAGTCCCCTGGGAACGGAGCAGCGCCGGGGCACGGAGAATCCCCTGGGAGTGGAGCAGCCCCATGGCACGGAGCGTCCCCTGGGCTTTGGGCGTCCCCATGGCACGGAGCGTCCCCATGGCACGGAGCGTCCCCATGGCACGGAGCAGCCCCTGGGCTTTGGGTGTCCCCGTGGCCAAGAGCGACCCCATGGCACGGAGCAGCCCCATGGCACAGAGCAGCCCCTGGACTTTGGGTGTCCCCGTGGCTAAGAGCAGCCCCATGGCACGGAGCAGCCCCATGGCACGGAGCAGCCCCTGGACTTTGGGTGTCCCCGTGGCTAAGAGCAACCCCATGGCACGGAGCGTCCCCTGGGCTTTGGGTGTCCCCGTGGCCAAGAGCGACCCCATGGCACGGAGCAGCCCCATGGCACGGAGCAGCCCCTGGACTTTGGGTGTCCCCGTGGCTAAGAGCGACCCCATGGCACGGAGAATTCCTGCACGGAGAATCCCTTTATGGACCATCCCCATGGCCAAGAGCGTCCCCTGGGCTTTGGGTGTCCCCTGGGCATCGGGTGTCCCCGTGGCACCGAGCATCCCGAAGGCCAAGAGCGTCCCCGTGGCGCAGAGCAGCCGTGCACGGAGCGACCCCGTGGCACGGAGCGTCCTCTGGGCACGGAGAATTCCTGCACGAATCCCTTTAGGGACCATCCCCGCGGCACGGAGCGACCCCAAGGCATGGAGCAGCCCCGCACGGAGCAGCCCCATGGCCCGCGACGTCCTTGCAACGCAGCCCAGCCCAGCAGCACGGAGCACGCCCGTGGCATGGGGCGTCCCCACGGCGTGGGACAAGCTTGCAACAAGGAGCATCCCTGCAACAAGGAGCATCCCTGCAACAAGGAGCATCCCTGCAACAAGGAGCGTCATAACTCAGAGTATCCTTGCAGCATGGAACAAGCTTGCAGCATGGAGCGTCTTTGCAACACGGAGCACCCTTGCAACACAGAGCGTCCTTGCAACTCGGAGCATCCTCATAGCACGGGGTGTCCTCGTAGCAAGGGACGTCCTTGCAACAAGGAGCATCCCTGCAACAAGGAGCGTCATTGTAACTCAGAGTATCCTTGCAACACGGAGCATCCTTGCAACTCGGAGCATCCTCGTAGCATGGAAAAACCTTGCAACTCGGAGCATCCTTGCAACTTGGAGCATCCTTGTAGCATGGAAAAACCTTGCAACTCGGAGCATCCTTGCAACTCGGAGCATCCTCGTAGCATGGAAAAACCTTGCAACAAGGAGCATCCTTGCAACATGGAGCATCCCTGAAACGTGCAGCATCCCTGCAACACGGAGCACCCTTGCAACAAGGAGTATCCTCACAACAAGGAGCATCCTCGCAACTTGGAGCACCCCTGCAGCATGGAACAACCTTGCAACAGGGAGAGCACCCTTGCAACACGGAGTACCCTCACAACAAGGAGCATCCTTACAACATGGAGCATCCCTGCAACACTGAGCATCCTTGTAGCACAGGGTGTCCTTGCACCAAGGAGCCCCCTTGCACCAAGGAGCCCCCTTACACCAGGGATCCCCCTTACACCAGGGAGCCCCCTTACAACTCGGAGCCCCCTCGCAGCGTGCCCCAGCTGCCCGGCGCATCCTCGCGGCGCTGAGCCCCCCGCGCCCCCCATTTCAGCCGGCACTGGGGTTGCCCCCGTTCCCCGCTGCGCCCCCCCCCCCTCCTCCGGGCGGCCGCCCCCCACCCTCGTTTCTCCCCATTTCCCCCCGTAGCTGCACCCGACCCCCCCCCAGCCGCCGGGGGGGCTGCGCAGAGCTGAGGAGGAAAGGAAAGGCTTTACAGAACCGAAATCGTAATTAAAAAAAAGCGGAAAAAGTGGAAAAAAAAAAAAAAGAAGGAGGGGGTGCCCCCCCCCCCGCCTCTCGCTCATTAACGGCAGTGGCTAACGAGGGGGGGCTGCAATGGTGCTAAGGGGGGGCTCCAGCTGGGGGCGAGTTAGGGGGATTTGGGGCTGGGGGTGCCAGCTGGGGTCCCCGGCACTAATTAGGGAGCGGTAATTAACGGCCACGTGGGCCCCCGCAGCGCTGCTATGGAAAAAAAAAGGGGGGGGGCACGGAAAAAAACCGCGTTGCCCTTTAACCCCTAAATCCGCCCCGAAATGGCACCGCAAATCCGCCGGGCGCTGAGCCGGGGCTGCGGGAGGCCGGGGGGGGGCCGGGGGGGGCCGTGGGTGCGCCCTTGGGTTGGCGGGGGGGGTCCTTGCGCCCTGGGGGGGCTCCTTGTGCCCTGGGGGGCTTTGCAATTGGGGGGGGTCCTTGCACTTTGGGGGGGCTCTTTGCACTTTGCGGCTCTTTGCACCCTGGGGGGGGCTCTTTGCACCTGGGGGGGCTTTGTACTTTGGGGTCCCATTTTTTTTTTGGGTGGGGGGGCTTTGCACTTTGGGGTCTGTGCATTTGGGGGGGGGGCTCTGGCTTTGTTGGGGGCTCCCCGCACTCAGGGGGCTGTGCACAAGGGGGGGGGGTGCTCAGTGCTTCAGGCACCCCTAACGCAGTGGGGGGGGGGGCGGGCTGGGGGTCCCAGGGGGGTGTGATGGGGGGGGCACGGCCCCCCCCCAGGGTTAACCCAGGGCCTCTCCGGGCGCCAGCCGGGCAGATGGAGCCTAATCCGGGCTGAGCCGCGCGGGGGGGCCGGGGAAGAGGGTTAAGCCCGGTTTAACGGCCCTAATGAGGGGGATAAGGGGGGGGGGCTGGGGGGGGGTGCACGGCCCCCCCCCGGGGACATGGGGACGGGGACACGGGGACGGGGACACGGGGACGGGCACGTCCCGGCCGGCACCGACGCCACGCGGCGTGGGGACGCGGCTGGGTGGATGCACGGCCCAAGTGTGCACGGGTGCGGGGGGGTTGCACGCCCGTGCAGGGCCCGTTGCACAAGTTGCACAGGGGTGCACAGCCCCTTGCACGCACATCCGGGGGCGTACTGCTCATTGCACGCGCGTGCGAGGTTGCACGGTGCATTGCACACGTGCACAGGGGTGCAGGGCCCCTTGTATGCACATCCAGGGGTGCACGGCCCCTTGCACACATGTGCAAGGTTGCACAGCCCCTTGCACACATGCACAGGCTTGCACAGCCCCTTGCACACACACGCAAGGTTGCACAGCCCCTTGCACATGTGCATAGGCTTGCACAGCCCCTTGCACGCATGCACAGGCTTGCACAGCCCCTTGCACACACACGCAAGGTCGCACAGCCCTTTGCACACGTGCACAGGCTTGCACAGCCCCTTGCACACACACGCAAGGTCGCACAGCCCCTTGCACACGTGCACAGGGGTGCACAGCCCCTTGCACACACACGCAAGGTCGCACAGCCCCTTGCACACGTGCACAGGCTTGCACAGCCCCTTGCACACACACGCAAGCTCGCACAGCCCCTTGCACACACACGCAAGGTCACACAGCCCCTTGCACACACATGCAAGGTTGCACAGCCCCTTGCACACACACGTGCAAGGTTGCACAGCCCCTTGCACACACACGCAAGGTTGCACAGCCCCTTGCACACATGCACAGGCTTGCACAGCCCCTTACACACATGCACAGGCGTGCACCACCCATTGCTCCCCATCCCCGCACCCCAGCCCCCATCCTGCCCCCCCCCGGCTCAAGGGAAACCGAAACCGTCCCCGTGTCCCCCCCCTCCGTGGAGCCCATAAAAGCGGGGAACGGAGCCCAGTGCCTCCCAGTGCCTCCCAGTGCCTCCCAGTGCGTGGCCCCCCTGGCTCGCCATGCCCCGGCCGCTGCTGCTGCTGCTGCTGGTGGCCCAGACGCAGGCAGGTGAGTCGGGGGTCCGGGGTTTGGGGGACCCTATTTGCACCGTGGGACCCCAACGGGGGTCGGGGGACCCCAGTCTAGGCCACGGGGACCCAGTTAGGGCTCTGGGGACCCCAGTTAGGGCCACGGGACCCCAAGGAGGGGGCTAGGACCCTAATGAGGGTGGGGAGACCCCCAGGGAGGGCAAGGGGACCCCGAGGAGGGTCTTGGGGACCCCAAGGAGGGTGTTGAGACCCCAAGGAGGGTGTTGGGACCCCAAGGAGGGTTAAGAGGACCCCAAAAAGGGTCTTGGGGACCCCACTGATGGTGCTAAGACCCCAGTGAGGGTGTTGAGACCCCCAAGGAGGGTTGTGGGGACCCCAGTGAGGGTGTTGAGAACCCCAAAGAGGGCGTTGAGACCCCAAGGAGCTTGTGGGGACCCCAGTGAGGGTCTTGGGGACCCCATGGAGGGTGTTGGGACCCCAAGGAGGGTTGGGGGGACCCCAGTGAGGGTCGTGGGGACCCCAGGGGGGTGACCCTCGCTGCCCCCTCTCCCCCAGGACACAACCGGGAGCTGCTGCGGGCGCGGGCGCTGCGGGCGCTGCGGGGGCCGGGGAGGGGCGGGGGGGGGACCCCCGTGGTGGGGGGGTCCCTGCAGCAGCCCCTCGACCACTTCGACCCCCTGGAGGGCCGCGTCCTCACCCAGGTAGGGGCACGGGGCTTGGGGGGGGGGGGGCACGCGCCTGGTGCACGGGATGCACACGCGTGTGCCCCCCCCCCCCCCCCATGTCCCGCAGCGGTTTTGGATCAATGAGGAGTTTTGGGATCGCCCGGCTGGCCCCGTGTTCCTCGTGGTCGGGGGGGAGAGCGCCCTGAGCCCCCTGGTGCTGCGGGGGGGTACGGGGTGGGGACGGGATTGGGATTGGGGATGGGGATGGGGATGGGGATGGGATGGGGATGGGGATGGGGTGGGATTGGGATGGGATTGGGATAGGGATAGGATGGGGATGGGATTGGGATTGGGATTGGGATTGGGATTGGGATTGGGATAGGGAGAGGATGGGGATGGGATTGGGATGGGGATAGGGATAGGATGGAATGGGGGATGGGATAGGATGGGGATGGGATGGGATTTGGGATTGGGGTGGGGATGGGATGGGATGGGATTTGGGATGGGATGGGGATGGGGATGGGGATGGGGTGGGATTGGGATGGGATTGGGATTGGGATAGGGATAGGATGGGGATGGGATTGGGATTGGGGATGGGAGTGGGGTGGGATTGGGATTGGGATAGGGATAGGATGGAATGGGGGATGGGATAGGATGGGGATGGGGTGGGATGGGGATGGGGATGGGATTGGGATTGGGATTGGGGATGGGGTGGGATGGGGATGGGGATGGGATTGGGATTGGGGATGGGGTGGGATGGGGATGGGGATAGGATTGGGATTGGGATAGGGATGGGATGGGGATGGGATTGGGATTGGGATAGGGATAGGATGGAATGGGGGATGGGATAGGATGGGGATGGGATGGGATTTGGGATTGGGGTGGGGATGGGATGGGATTTGGGATGGGATGGGGATGGAAGGGATTTGGGGTGGGACTGGGATGGGGTGGAGATGGGATGGGGATGGGATGGGTTAGGCCTGGGGATTGGATTGGGATGGGATTGGGATGGGATTGGAATGGGATGGGATGGGGATGGGGTGAAATTGGGATTTGAGGGGTATGGGGATGGGATGGGAAGGGATTAGGGGTGGGATTGGGGTTGGATTGGGGTGGGGATGGGGATGAGGATATGTCCCCGTCCCCGTCCCCGTCCCGCTGGTGCCAGGCCACGCGGTGGAGCTGGCCCGGCAGCACGGGGCCCTGCTGGTGGCA
This sequence comes from Anser anser, assembly GCF_964211835.1. Taxonomy (NCBI): domain Eukaryota; kingdom Metazoa; phylum Chordata; class Aves; order Anseriformes; family Anatidae; genus Anser; species Anser anser. Next base: position 2,398,263 of record NW_028154129.1, read on the forward strand.
CTGGAGCACCGCTTCTACGGGGACAGCCGGGGGCCGGGGGGGCCGAGCTGCGCTTCCTCTCCAGCCAGCAGGCGTGAGCGGGGTGCTGGCCCCTGCGGCGGTGTCCCCTGGGTGTCCCCTGGTGTCCCTGGGTGTCCCCTGGGTGTCCCCTGGGTGTCCCCTGGTGTCCCCTGGGTGTCCCTTGGGTGTCCCCTGGTGTCCCCTGGGTGTCCCCTTCGTGTCCCTTGGGTGTCCCCTGGGTGTCCCCTGGGTGTCCCCTTGGTGTCCCCTGGGTGTCCCCTGGGTGTCCCCTGGGTGTCCCCTGGGTGTCCCTTTGGTGTCCCCTCTCTGTCCCCTCATTGTCCCCCCTCCATCCCCTCACTGTCCCCTCTCTGTCCCCTTTGTGTCCCCTCATTGTCCCCCCTCCATCCCCTCTCTGTCCCCTCGCTGGCCCCTCACTGTCCCCCCTCCACCCCCTCACTGTCCCCCCTCCGTCCCCTCCGTCCCCCCCCCGCAGCCTGGCCGACCTGGCCGCCTTCCGCCTCCACCTCACCCGCGCCTGGGGGCTGAGCCCCAACCACACCTGGGTGGCTTTCGGGGGGTCCTACGCCGGCGCCCTCGCCGCCTGGGCGCGCCTCAAGGTGGGTGCCCCCCACCCTGCCGGGGGGGTCGGGGCACCCCGGGTTCCCCCCCCCCAACGCTTTCCCCGGCCTCAGTTTCCCCACTTGGTGTCGGCGGCCGTGGCGTCGTCCGCGCCCGTCCGGGCTCAGGTTGACTTCGCCGGATACAACCGTGTGAGACCCCCAAATCCTGACCCCAAACCCCAAGATCTGACCCCAATGACACCAAGCCCCAAAATCCTGACCCCAAAGACCCCAAATCGTGCCCCCAAACCTCCAAATCTGACCCCAAAGACCTCAAATCCTGCCCTCAAACCCCAAAATCTGACCCCAAAGACTCCAATGCTGCCCCCAAACCTCCAAATCTGACCCCAATCACCCCAAATCCTGCCCTTGAGCCCCAAAATCTGACCCCAAAGACCCCAATCCTGACCCCAAGCCCCTAAATCTGACCCCAAAGACCTCAAATCCTGCCCTCAAACCCCAAAATCTGACCCCAAAGACTCCAATGCTGCCCCCAAACCTCCAAATCTGACCCCAATCACCCCAAATCCTGCCCTTGAGCCCCAAAATCTGACCCCAAAGACTCCAATCCTGACCCCAAACCTCCAAATCTGACCCCAAACCCCAAAATCTGACCCCAAAGACTCCAATGCTGCCCCCAAATCTCCAAATCTGACCCCAATCACCCCAAATCCTGCCCTTGAGCCCCAAAATCTGACCCCAAAGACCCCAATCCTGACCCCAAGCCCCCAAATCTGACCCCAAATACCCCAATCTTGACCCCAACCCCCTAAACCTGACCCCCAACCCCCAAATCCTGACCCAAAATTACACCTCCTGACCCCAACCCCAGCTCCAACCTGAAACACCCCCCCCCAAACCCGGTCCTCACCCCAAAAAAGCAAACTATGGCACCACCCCCTTCCCCAAACCCCCAACTCTGACCCCAAACCCTCAACTCTGACCCCAAATCCTAACCTCAAACCTAAAACCCCCCAATGCTGACCCCAAAACCTGGCTCCAAGCCCCAAACTTCAACCCTAAAATGGGTTCTGACCCCAAAACCTCCAGTCCTGACCCCAAAACTCCCACCCCGTCCCTATTAACCCCTTGTTGCCCACCTGCAGGTGGTCTCTGTCGCCCTCTCCAGCCCTGCTGTGGGGGGGTCCCCAGAGGTGGGTCCTGGAGGGCTTGGGGACAGGGGCTGGGGACAGGGTTAGGGGACAGGGACTGGGGGCAGGATTAGGGGACAAGGGCTGGGGACAAGGCTTGGGGGCAGGGCTTGGGGACAGGATTAGGGGTCAAGGGCTGGGGACAAGGCTTGGGGGCAGGGCTTGGGGACAGGGTTAGGGGTCAAGGGCTGGGGACAGGGCTTGGGGGCAGGGCTTGGGGACAGGGTTAGGGGACAGGGGCTGGGGACAAGGCTTGGGGACATGGTTTTGGGACGGGATTAGGGGACAGGGGCTGCATATAGGGGCTGGAGATGGGGTTAGGGGACAAGGGCTGGGGACAGGGGCTGGGGACAGGGTTTTGGGACAGGGTTAGGGGACAAGGCTTGGGGACACGGCTTGGGGACAGGGGCTGGAGATGGGGTTAGGGGACGGGCTGGGGACAGGATTAGGGGTCAAGGGCTGGGGACAAGGCTTGGGGACAGGGTTTTGGGACGGGATTAGGGAACAGGGGCTGCGTATAGGGGCTGGAGATGGGGTTAGGGGACAAGGGCTGGGGACAAGGCTTGGGGACAGGGTTTTGGGACAGGGTTAGGGGACAAGGCTTGGGGACATGGCTTGGGGACAGGGGCTGGAGATAGGGTTAGGGGACAGGGACTGGGGACAGGGGCTGGGGACAGGGTTAGGGGACAGGGACTGGGGGCAGGATTAGGGGACAAGGGCTGGGGACAAGGCTTGGGGGCAGGGTTTTGGGACAGGGTTAGGGGACAGGGACTGGGGGCAGGATTAGGGGACAAGGGCTGGGGACAAGGCTTGGGGACAGGGTTTGGGACAGGGTTAGGGGACAGGGACTGGGGGCAGGATTAGGGGACAAGGGCTGGGGACAAGGCTTGGGGGCAGGGCTTGGGGACAGGGTTAGGGGACAGGGGCTGGGGACAGGGCTTGGGGACGGGGCCGTCCCCAGGCAGAGCACCCACCCCGGTGCCGCAGTGCCTGGCGGCGGTGAGCGGCGCCTTCGCGGCGCTGGACGCGCGGCTGCGCGGCCGGCGGCTGGCGGAGGTGACGAGGGACATGTCCTGCTGCCACCCGCCCCGCGAGCCCGGCGACCGGGCGCTGCTGGCCGAGAACGTGGCCGACGTGGTGGCGGGGACGGTGCAGTACAACGGGCTGCTGCCCGCCGACTCGGTGGCCGCCCTGTGCCGCGCCATGACCGACGGGCGCCGCGGCTCGCCCTACCGCAGGCTGGTGGCCGTCGTCAAGGTGGGGGGTGCTGGGGGGGGGGGTCCTGAACCCCTCGGTACCCCCCCTACACCCCACTGCACCTTCCTATTGCGCTCAGCTGCAGCCCTCGCGTCCTCCTCCACCCCGCTGTGCCCCCTTGCATCCCACTGCACCCCCTTAAGCCCCCTTACACCCCGCTGTGCCCCCCTGCACCCCACTGTGCCCCCCCTTACACCCCGCTGCACCCCATTGCATCCCCTTGCACCCAATTGCACCCCATCCCACTGCACCCCCTTGGGCCCCATTGCACCCCGTTGTACCCCCCTGGCACCCCATTGCATCCCCTTGCACCCAATCCAGCCCCATCCTACTGCACCCCATTATACCCCGTGCACCCCATTGTACCCCACTGCACCCCCTTACACCCCCCCTGCACCCCCTTACACCCCCCTGCACCCCCTTACACCCCATTGTACCCCCCCTGCACCCCCTGCACCCCCGTGCACCCCATTGCACCCTGCTGCCCGGCGCAGCGCGGTGCCATCGGGGTGCCCTACCCCCCCCCCCCCAGGCCTTCCTGCGCCGGGGGGGGCAGCCGTGCACCCCCAGTTCCCGCCGGGCGCTGCTGCGGGAGCTGCGGGGCCCGGGGAGCGCGGGCGGCAGCCGGCCCTGGCTCTTCCAGACCTGCACCGAGTTTGGCTTCTGTGAGCACGGGGAGGGAGGATGGGGAGGGGGACTGGGGGCTCCTGCACACCCCCCCCCACTGACCCCCCCAGCCCCCCCAGACCCCAGCTGCGAGGACGCCGCCTGCCCCTTCTCCCCGCTTCCAGACGCTGCGGGCGCAGCTCAGCCTCTGCGCCGCCGCCTTCGGCATCGCCCCGGCGCGGGGTGCGGGAGGCCGCCGCCGCCACCAACGGCTTCTACGGGGCCGCACGCATCCGGGCCCGGCGGCTCCTCTTCGTCAATGGTGCGGCACGGCACGGCACGGCACGGCGCGATGTGGCGTGGCACGGTGCAGCACGGCATTGCACGGTGCAGCAAAGCATGGCATGGTGCAGAACAAAATCACATGGCATTGCACGGTGCAGCACGGCATGGCATGGTGCAGCAAAGCATGGCACGGTGCAGAACAAAATCGCATGGCATTGCACGGTGCAGCACGGCATGGCACGGTGCAGCACGGCATGGCATGGTGCAGCAAAGCATGGCACGGTGCAGAACAAAATTGCATGGCATTGCACGGTCCAGCATGGCATGGCACGGTGCAGCACGGCATGGCATGGTGCAGCAAAGCATGGCACGGTGCAGAACAAAATTGCATGGCATTGCACAGTCCAGCATAGCATGGCACGGTGCAGCACGGCATGGCATGGTGCAGAACAAAATCGCAGGGCACCGCACGGCGCAGCATGTGCAGCACAACACTGCGTGGCATTGCACGGCGCAGCACGCATTGCACAGTGCAGCGCAACATTGCACGGCATTGCACGGCGCGGCATGATGCAGCACGGCACTGCACGGTGCAACTCAGTGCAGCACGGTGCGTCGTGGCACAGCACGGCGTTGCACGGTGCAGCGCGGTGTAGGACAGCATCGCACGGTGCAGCAAGGCCTTGCACCTCGCATGGTGGCACGGTGGCCTCGCACCTCGCACGGTGCATGGCGCACGGTAGCACATGGTGCACAGTAGCACAGTGACCTTGCATGGTGCATGGCAGCAAGGTGCACAGAGGCCTTGCACGGTGCACGGTGCACGGTAGCAGTGTGCACGGTGGCCTTGCACGGTGCACGGTGGCCTTGCACAGTGCACGGCAGCTTTGCACGGGGCACGGTAGCAGTGTGCACGGTGGCCTTGCACACACACGGTGCACGGCAGCACCACG
>NW_028154128.1:0-5000 GCF_964211835.1 Anser anser
GAGGCGAGGCAAAGCACAGCAGGGGTAGGAAAAGCAAAGCAGAGCAGAGAAGGTAAAGCAAAGCCGTGGCAGGAATACAAAGCGAAGCAAAACAAAGGAAAGCATGGCCTGAAAAAGCATGGTCAGGAAAGGCAAAGCAGAGCAAGGCAAAGCGAAGCAGTGCAAACTTGTAAAAGGAAAGTCCCAGCAGTGCCAGGAAACGTAGAGCAATGTAAAGCAAGCTGTGTGAGGCGAGGCAAAGCACAGCAGGGGTAGGAAAAGCAAAGCAGAGCAGAGAAAGTAAAACCAAGAGGTGCCAGGAATACGAAGCGAAGCAAGACAAAGGAAAGCGTGGCCTGAAAAAGGGTGGCCAGGAAAGGCAAAGCAGAGCAAGGCAAAGCAAAGCAGTGCAAACTCGTACAAGGAAAGTCCCAGCAGTGCCAGGAAACGTAGAGCAAAGTAAAGAATGCAGTTTGATGCGAGGCAAAGCACAGCAGGGGTAGGAAAAGCAAAGCAGAGCAGAGAAAGTAAAACCAAGAGGTGCCAGGAATACGAAGCGAAGCAAGACAAAGGAAAGCATGGCCTGAAAAAGCAGGGCCAGGAAAAGCAAAGCGCGGCCAGGAAAACCAAAGTAAAAAGGTCCAGAAATAAAACAAAGCAATGCAATGAATATATATCTAAAGTAAAAAAAAAAAAAAAAAAAAAAAAAAAAAAGGCAAAAAAAAAAACCAAGAAAAGCAGGGCCAGGAAAAGCAAAGTAAAGCGTGTCCAGGAAAGGCAAAGCAGTGCAAGGCAGAGCAAAGCAAAGTGAAAAAGTGAAGTAGCACAAGGAAAAGCAAAGCAGTGCCAGGAAAGACAGAGCAAACAAAGCAAAGCAAAGCAATCTGAGGCAAAGCAAAGCAAAGCAGGGGCAAGAAAAGCAGAGCAAAGTAGAGAAGGAAAAGCAAAAGTGTGCCCGGAAGAGCAGAGCAAAGCAAAGCAGAGCAAGGAAAAAGAAAGAGAAGCGAAGCAAATGTAAGGAGCTGGCGGCCAGCCCTCCTGCCGGTTCCCAGTGTCTGCGGGGCAAAGACCGCAGGGCCCTCATGCCGGGTAGAGCTGGCGGCCAGACTCGGATGGTGGCTGTACCCTGCTCGCCCGCTCCCCGGCCTCCCTGACACCTCATAGTCCGCCGTGACAGCGGGCAAGAACCATGTCTTGCTTTACCTGGTTTTATCTTTATTTATTTATTTATTTATTTATTGTTGCCTTCCATCCAATGTAGTTGTGGGAATCATGTAGTTACTGATCGTCGTTCAAAACCTCACCCAACACCGTCCCCAGACGGGCAGCAGTGGGGACCGCCTAGCGGCAGGCCACACGGCTGGGGCCACAGAACTGACCATGTCGGGTGGCCGGGCCTGCTGCCCCCACCCTCGAGTTGCGAGGGGACAGTGTCCGGGCTGCGGGGAGGCCCAGCTGTGTGTCTGAGGGTTTATGCGTTCCGAAATATACCGATCGCCTCATCGGCAAAATCGTCGGGACGGTCTGCAAAGGAAGCCTAGCGCAGCACAGGAGAGCAGAGAAATGAAGAGGAAAGCCGAGCAAGGCAAAGCAAAGCCCTGCTAGGGAAAAGAATGCGGCATAATGAAAAGAAATGACAAGCAGGGCCAGGCAAAGCAAAGCGCGGCCAGGAAAACCAAAGCCAAAAGGTCCAAAAATAAAACAAAGCAATAAAATGAATATGTATCTATATTAACAAAAAAAAAAAAAAAGAAGAAGAAGAAAAAAAGAAACAACAACAACAACAACAAAAAAGCAAAGCAATCTGAGGCAAAGCAATCTGAGGCAAAGGAAAGCAAAGCAGGGGCGAGAACAGCAGAGGAACGCAGAGAAGGAAAAGCAAAACTGTGCCCGGAAGAGCAGAGCAAAGCAAAGCAAAGCAAGGAGAAACAAAGAGAAGCGAAGCAAATGCAAGGAGCTGGCGGCCAGCCCTCCTGCCGGTTCCTGGCGTCTGCGGGGCAAAGACCGCAGGGCCCTCATGCCGGGTACGGTCGGCAGTGCAAAGGGAAGAAATGCGAGACGAAGGAAAGCCTCGGAAGGAAAAGAAAGCCTTATCAGGAAAAGCATAGTCAAGCAGGGTCAGGAAAAGCAACGCGTAGCAGTGGCAGGAGAAGCATATCGAAGCAAAACAGTGCTGTGAAAACGAAACGTGTAGTTGCTTAGCGTGGTGCAAAGTCGCTCCCCCCCAGCCCAACCCGCCCCAGGCGAATAGGGGCCGGTAGCCGGGCTACGGGGAGGCGGCTGTTCGAGAAGGCGAGCTCGCGGCCGCGGCCCCCGGTTGCCTCGGGCCGCCCGTCGCTCTGACGTCAGAGGCAAACGCCTGGCCGAGAACGGCGTCCGGGTCTACCCGGAAGCCGAAGGACGCATGCGCGCGCATGTCCAAAGGCGTCCGTCGGTCGGTCGGTCGGTCAAGCGATTCCCGAGTGGGTCCGCCCAGGCGAAAAGCACCGAAAAGTGCCGGAAAGGTGCGAAAAGGCCCGAAAAGGTCCGAAAAGGGCCGGAACGGCCCGTACGAAAAGCGAAGGAAGGCAGACCGACCGACGGCGTTCGGTCCCGGCCGGCGGGTCTGCCGGTGTCCTCCTGCGGTTGCCGCGTGTACCGCGTCCTCCTGTGGCCGCCTAGTCTCCCCGTGTCCTCCTGCGGCCGCCGGGTCTATGCGGTCGCCGTGTTTGCATAGCCCGTGGCGACCTGTAGGGGTCGCTGCAGCGGGGCCGGCCGCGAGAACGGCGTCGGGGTCTGCCCGGCACCGGCGGACGCGCGCGCGCACGTCCAAAGGCATCCGTCTGTCGGTCGGTCGCGCGGTTCCCGAGTGGGTCCGTCCACGCGAAAAGCACCGAATAGCGCCGGAAAGGGCCGAAAAGGTCCGAAAAGGGCCGAAAAGGGCCGGAACGGCCCGTACGAAAAGCGAAGGAAGGCAGACCGACCGACGGCGTTCGGTCCCGGCCGGCGGGTCTGCCGGTGTCCTCCTGCGGTCGCCGGGTGTGCCGCGTCCTCCTGTGGCCGCCTAGTCTCCCCGTGTTCTCCTGCGGCCGCCAGGTCTACCGGGCCCCCCCGCGCCCCCTCGCGGCCGCCTGACGTACCCGTGTCCTCTCGCGGCCGCCAGGTCTACCCGGCCGCGGTCGCCATGTTTGCGTAGCCCGTGGCGACCTGTAGGGGTCGCTGCAGCGGGGCCGGCCGCGAGAACGGCGTCGGGGTCTGCCCGGCACCGACGGGCGCGCGCGCGCGCGCGCGCGTCCGAAGGCATCCGTCTGTCGGTCGGTCGCGCGGTTCCCGAGTGGGTCCGTCCACGCGAAAAGCATCGAAAAGCGCCGGAAAGGTCCGAAAAGGCCCGAAAAGTTCCGAAAAGGGCCGGAACGGCCCGTGCGAAAAGCGAAGGAAGGCAGACCGACGGCGTTCGGTCCCGGCCGGCGGGTCTCCCCGTGTCCTCCCGCGGTCGGGAGGTGTACCGTGTCCCCCTGTGGCCGCCTGGTCTACCCGTGTCCTACCGAGGGCGCCCCGTCTGCCCGCCTGGAGGAGGTCGCTGACGGTCGGGCTGTGGGAACGGCGGCCACGTCTACCCTGACTCGGACGGGACTTGGCGGCGTGCCGTGGGGCTAGCGGTAGATGAGTAGGTCGTGAGACGGCTCGGAAGGTGTCGTAGGCGTCGCTGTTTCTTTCTGCCTCCAGTTACGTCGAGGTAAAAGTCGGTTGCTCTCGGGTGCCTCGCTGCGGGTCTCTTGAAAAGGTCTTGGAGCTTTTCGGGGGCGGTGACTTTTGTGTCCGTCTATAGGAGAGAGCGGGGACTCTGCTCCTGAAGCGGTGCTGAGCGAGCACTTGCGGCTGGGGGAGCCGGCGCACGAAAAGGGGTCGCGCGGCGTCGGTGGCGGCGTGGGCTCGGGGGTCGGTTCTGTCGACTGGTCAACCTTAGCTGCCTGCCGACTCCCTCCCGCCCCCCCCCTCGCCCCGCCGGGCAGCGAGAAGCGGTCTCGCGCGCGCGAGTCGCTGGGAAAAGAAAGAGCTGTGGAGAAAAGCGGCGGGAAGCCGGCGGGTGGTCCGCCGGCGCACGAACGCTGAGCGTCCGGGGGCGTCCCCGGCGGCTTTCACCGGTCCCGGAGGCTCGGAAGGCGAAGGGGGGACCGGGCGGCGCGGATTGGCACGGCCGAGGCGGCGGCGCCTCCGCTTGCCGACGATGCACCTCACCTCACCCGCACGCAGCGCCCGCCGAGGCGTTCCCCGGGCACGTCGGAGAGGCTCCCCGGCGGGTCGGCTCTTGCCAGGGCCGATGTTCGGGTCGGCGCGAGCACCTCTCGCGGACGTTGCTCCCGCACACCCGCCCGCACGCGACGCTGTTGGCTGTTTTTCTTGCGATCGATGAGGCCGTTCGGGTCGCGTCGGAGAGGGCCCCCGGCGGGCCGGCTCTTCCGCGCTCCCCTGTCCCGGGGGAGCCGCGGCGGCGTCCGGTGTTCGGGCACGGGCGGCCTCCTCTCCGGCTCGCTTCCCGTCGCAGGTGAGGCGCTGCCTCGCTCGGGGCGAGAGCGGCGGCGGCGGCGGCGTTTAGGGCGCGTGCCCCGCTCGCTCGCGGGCCGTCGTTCTCGGCGCCGAACGAAGGGGCTTTTCCGGCCGAAGCCGGCTGTGTGACGGCCGAGCGGCCCCGCGAGCCGCAGGGGTCCGTGAGCGTTGCGCGAGGCGCTGGTGCCGGCGTCGGTCCGGGGCCCGGCGGGTGCCGGCCGCGAGCAGCAAGCCGGCGGGGGTGGCAAGCGATGCGGAAAGCGCGAGGGGAGAGCAAGAAAGCGAGAGAGCCGCGCGGCGCGTCCCCGCCTCCGGGCTGTGGAACGGCGAGCGTGGGGGGGCGTCCCCCCGCCGCGTCGGGGCCGCCGCAGCCGTGTGCGCGCTTTCGGTGGCCGCGTCCCCCGCCCGCTGCGGAGCGCGCCGCCCCCGGTTTGTGGGTGCCCCGGTCGGGGACTCGTGCCCGCCTCGAGGTCGCGTTCTCCTCTAGCACGTCC